>NC_044496.1:36528771-36721271 GCF_902362185.1 Chanos chanos
CTACTCACACTCTCTCTCTCTCTCTCTCTCTCCCCCCCTCTCTCTCTCTCCCCTCTCTCTCTCTCTCTCCCCCCCTCTCTCTCCCCCCCCTCTCTCTCTCTCTCTCTCCCCCCCCCCCTCTCTCTCTCTCTCTCTCTCTCTCTCTCTCTCTCTCTCCCCCCCTCTCTCTCTCTCCCCCCCCCCTCTCTCTCCCCCCCCTCTCTCTCTCTCTCCCCCCCCTCTCTCTCTCTCCCCCCCCCCCTCTCTCTCTCTCTCTCTCTCTCTCTCTCTCTCTCTCTCTCCCCCCCCCCCTCTCTCTCTCTCTCTCTCTCTCTCTCTCTCCCCCCCCCCTCTCTCTCTCTCTCCCCCCCCTCTCTCTCTCTCTCTCTCTCTCTCTCTCCCCCCCCTCTCTCTCTCTCTCCCCCCCCCCCCCCCCCTCTCTCTCTCTCTCTCTCTCATCTCTCTCTCTCTCTCTCTCTGTTGCATTGCTGTGGCGCAGACTCCGACCCTTGCTCGCTGCTCCCTCTGAGGCCACTAATGGTTTACTTTGTGTCAAACCAGGTTTCTTTGGGTTGGAGAATGGAGTGACAGAGTGAAAGGACCTTTTTTTTCCCCCCTTTTCTTTTTTTTCTGTTTTTCTCCCCTTTGCGGTCCTTAAAGAATATTTTCAGGGGAGTTAGTTAGTTTCCTTACTCTTCGGCCCTGTGCCTCTACCGCGGTAAATGAGCTCACATGTTTACATTGTGCCATGAGTGTGTGTCATTGCTTTCAAATAAAAGCCCTGCTGAGATGAACGGCGTTTATGACACGTGAGGGACTGTCAGGAACACTCCAGGCTCCGAGTCGTGGACCCGAGCCACTGTTTACATTTTCATTTACCAGCTGTCAGGGGCCTGGCTCCCCTTGGTGGCCAACTGGTGGCCCGCTGTACCTGACCAGGGGGATTCAAGCTGGGAGGAGAGGCGCCAAAGGGGGCCTCCTTAGACTCTGGTCCCTTCGTCCTGTGTTTGATGAGCGGGGACAGGTCGGGATCTGACTGAAGTTGACTGATGAGGAAAACCTCTGAACTTTAAAAATAAATAAATAATAAAAGAAAAAAACAATAAAAATCAGGGTGGATTGACATATGTCTTATATTATTGATATGTTGTGGAATATTTTTTTTAAAAAGCAGAACGTTTGGGATTTTGTTATGGCGCAGCAAGTGTCCCTCTAGATCTGTGAAATATTGTGGGCTGAAGCAGTGCAATGCTTTGTAGCAGCCACTAGGTGGCAAATCCCCTCTTCCTCATTCACTTGTGTACTCAGCTGGCTGCTATATTGTCTGTGAGACCTGGGTGTATTTTAATAAGATCCATTCACCATGATGTAAAACACATAAATATCAGTCAAGCAGCTGTCACTTTACAGATCTTTTGAAGGCTAGAGAATGTTAAGAATGTGCATGAGGTGCAAAATTACTCATTTCAGAAATTCAGCCAAAGAATATTTTTTATTCTTTTGCATCCAGTAACAGAAAATGAGTGAATAGGGAGCACAAAGCACATTGTGAAATGAAAACAGCAGACTGTGCTAAACTAAATGACATGTTTGCTGATCATTTGACCTCTCAGTTTGTCTGATTGACAGACAGAGCGGGGAAGATTAGGGTTCAAGATAGGACGTAGTTTTAGGCATTGTTTGACTATCAAGGGGTCGTCTTCAAAACTCTAATTCTCCAGGTCATGCTCTTGTTCTGCTCAGCTGGTACAGCTAGTCAACTGACTGTGGATTCTTATCCCTCAGTCCTTGCTCGCAAATGAGCCCGTCTTTTCAGAAAGGACTTTTCCAGTCAAACAGATAAGATGGAGGTGTGTCATCCCTACTGAAACCTCAGTTTGTGCACTACATCTGCTCACACTCATCCACATATTAAATGTTTGACATTAAGGTTTGGTTAGAATGACATTGTCACAGCTATATGGAAAGCTCTGGTGATGGTGTATACCAAAGTAAATAACAGTGGATATAGGCATCCACAGTTCTAGTGTTTTGACTCACTGGGTTTTGTTGCCTCTTGCTTGTTTGTGTTTCATGTTTATTCGCAGTAAGTAAATCCATTGGTGTTTAATAATTCATTTTTCACTTGTAGGATAAGGGTTAGTAGAGAGAAATTTGCATGCGTGTTTTTATAACGATATTATCATCGTAACTATCAAAGCTTTCCTTGTGGTTCATACTGATGCAGTCACATTGGACAATGTTTAACTGAATGTGAAGTAAAAACAGTGGATCCTGTTTGCCAGAGTTTTGCACTCAGAGAACCGTTTCCTGCGGTTTGTGCCGCGCCTTTGATTTTTAGCCTCACTTGTCACTAATGAATGGTGGTTCCTCCAGTAGAATAAGCCCAAAATCAGACCATTTACCGTAGAGACCAACTCTGACAAATCATCTTCAACTCTGTCCCAAACATCTTGCCAGTAAACATTGTAAACACACAAACTTTGAGTCAGTTGATTGTGCCGCCCTTGTTGTGGTTTACATCTGCACTCTGCTCAGTCATGTTGGCTCAGTGCCTCTTCTCTAAATGGGAAGATTGTTTACTGTTCCGTATTGTTTAAAGTATTTCTGTCTCAAGAGGAAATGCAGAACTACTGAGAGAGAGAGAGAGAGAGAGAGAGAGAAAGACAGAGTATGTGTGTGTGTGTGCGTGTGCGCGTGCGCCTGCTTGCGTCTCATTTTTTTTTTAAACATTGTCAATCTGCCCATCCAAAGGGGAGTTTGACCCTTCTTTCTTTCCCAGCTTGTCAACACCCCAGTCAGTTGTTACCCATCTGTTGCGAATAGTTTCAGTTTTTTTTGGGGGGGGGGGGAGGCTCCCTCCCTGCAGCTTTTATGTTGGCTAATTAGAGTGGTTTGTGGGTGGTGCAGTGGATAAAGACAGGTCCAGCCCGCCTTCCTAGTTAGCAACATCACCTCCATCACAGTCAACAGAAAGAACAGCTGCCAGGTCTCTGATTAGCCTCTGTAATAACGCGCTCTCTGGATAATAATTGGATAAGATTCCAGCGACTGTATAATTCAGGTCTGGGCTGCCCCCCCCCCCTTTTTCTTTCTTGTCTGTCCTCAAGTCTTTTGTTCAAATCCCTGTTTGCAGAGTGGAGTCTCACATCCTATTTTTCTGTCACTAGAGTGTCTGGCGGAGTAGGCAGGCGGCCCATGTCAGACAGCACTCCTGTAACGCACAGAGTCAGGGATTAGTCATAGCATTACATATCAATCTGCCACAGACCTGTTTACAATTCGCTGTGGGATGCGATATCAGGTTACAGTATAGCTTTTTACGTTGTGTGGCATCGCACATAAGCTGATGACCCAAATTATTCAGCGTAGTTGAATTCAGATGCCGAGACACTCCGTGCAATGTGGCTATATTTCCTGTTTTAGCCCACTACTGTTCCAGATTACTCACTTGCTTTGGAACGGAACTCCGTTTAACTTTGAGTGCTGTGTTGTTTAGAGTACCTTAAAAAATTTTATTAGGAAATGGTCAAGTTTATAACTTCACGAAATTTATGTTCTCTCTCTCTCTCTTTCTCTCTCTTTCTTTTTTTTTTTTTTTTGGATTTATGAAAAAAACACTTTGTTTCACACCCAGTTGCCAGGAAACGGATATATAGAAAAGGTCACAGCCTCGTGTGTTGTTTTTATTTTGTCAGGAGCAGTGTGTTAACACCTTGTTCAGGCTGATTCTGCCATACTTTTCACAAATAAACATATATTCGGGTGCCTTTGTGCTGAGTCTCCTTTGAAAAGAGCCATCAAAGCCAGATGTTTTGCCTGGGAATGGAGAAACAGGGAAAGCCAATTGGCTGTAAGTAAGTTAAGCCAACATTTAGTCACAACAGACTTTAAGCGAACGAGGACTATGCCACTCAACCTATGGAGAAGTCAAATTGATATTGTTGCACAGTGTGCGTCAGCTTTGCTTTAATGAAAGACAGGTCCATTGTTCCCTTTGTGTTGCCGTATAAAGCAAGTTTACCTGGAAATGTCAGTGTCTGGTCTCTATTTAAATGTGGCATGAAATGGGGGCTTTTGGTTTTGCGTGATATGTAATGTTCCACCAATTTGCCCCCACCCCATTTTACCCCCTCAGTAGCACTTAGGTCTTGTCACTGTTCAAGCCCTCACTCTAGCACAGAGCAAGTGGCTCATGGTTGTGCAGAGACAGCATACCCTGAGGTTCCATGGAAATTCGGTTACAGAAAAGGGAGATGTCAACATTCGCTGTCTCTCGTCAGAAGAGGAAAAAGGACAGCGAGGATGTTGGTTATGAAAGGTGAAGCGCATGGACATTCATTTGTTTTTGTTTGTCTAGGATTTTTTTGGGGTTTTTTTTTAATCTTCGTGTCCATTTGAGAAAGTCCTGCGTGATAGTCTTTTTCTATGTATGCTTCAGTTGTTCTTGGAACCTAAAACAAATATTTCTCAATTTTGACCCTGACGATCTACAAAGATTGTCATCTTTTGGTGTAACCACACCTGATTCCAAAAAACCTATGAGTAGCTGATTGGCTGTTTGTATGTCAAATTATGTTGGTTTGTTTTGGGCCACAACAGATGTATGTCATTCTGCTAGTTGCCAGGAAAGAAGTTGAGAAATGCTAATCTTCAGGGAGGTCTCTCTTGCCCTGTGTCAGATAAGTTTGAAACGTGCATTTATGAAGGATTATTGAAAGCCGCAAGATTGTCTGCAGCCAACACTCATCGTCGGCTCTTGTCTTAAAATGCCAAAAATTCTAGCCGTTCCTCCCATTCACAAATCTCTTCAGATTCCCAGTTAGTTTGCTTAGCGGGAGGAATCTGTCAGCATGTCAGGTGGGGCAAAGTGAAGTGAGACATCCCCCATCAGAAGTCAGCCAGGACTCTACAGGCCCAGGTTAACCCCCATTTAGATGCCTATTCGACAGGCCACCATGGGAGACCAGGCCCCATAGGATTTGATGGTGTAGTCCTGATGAATGACCTAGCACTGACTAAGCCAGGTTTGGTGATTTTAACTTGGCCAGTGAGACACTGAGACCACGGCTAGCCTTCAGAGTGGAGCCACGACGTTGTGTCCGAGCAGACCGATGAAGCCATCAGAGAGGTTTTACCCCGCCCCCCCCCCCAATCTTAATCCCTTTCGTTACCCCTCATGTACAGCCTTTGGTGTGTCTGACAATGTGCTTGTTCCAATCTCTTAACCCTGACAGAGTTTAACCTTTCTTTGCCACCGGATCCTGTGGAGCTGCTCTTTGGCGGCACGTGTGATTGACAGAAGAGGAGCTTATGTGCAATTTTGCAAAGCGCTTCCTCTGTCAGGCACACTGTGTTCGGGCATGTTGGCAGCACCACCATCCACTACATAAAAGGAAGACTGAAGAGTTTGGCTTTTAAAGCCTGTCACGCTGTCGAAGTGATGGTGACCTCATTAAAAAAGCGGGGGGAAAAAAAGAACGTCCTCTCGTGAAAGACGCAAGGTTTGCGTGATCGCTCGTCTCCTCTGCACTCCTCTCCTCTCTCCTCTCCTCCAAGCCTTTGTCAAAAAGCATCCCTCTCAAGATAAGGTTCAGTGCTGTCTCTCAGAGATTCGAAACCATTGATTCATAAGCCAAGGTTCTGGAGCCCTTTGGCAGGCACCAAGGCACTTCCTTCCCCCAGCTCTTAGTCACAGAGAGCTTTCCATGGGATCTGGGGATCTTTGTCTTCAAAATGTATGACTCACTTAAGGGCCCCAACTTTGAACTTGAAAGAATTTTATGATGCAAATAAAAATGTCCTGTGTGTAAACAGTTTGATTTGAAAACCGAGTCAGTTAAATGACTGTTTTATGTCCCTTTTAACTCTAGAACACTAACCCGTTCCAAATGAGTTTTAGGCACCGTTTGGTTGACCTCTTAAAAAGTTTAATGATCGGTATTTATGGTAAAAAAGAATTAAATGTTATAATCGGAAATAAACGATATCTTTTATTTCAGTCCGTCCAGGGTTACCTTGTGTATGTGTTTGTGTTGGGTTTTTTTTTTACCTGAACATATTCTGGTTTTAACATTTTTTCCCCTCGTTATACCCTTGTATTCCCTAAGCCCTTGTTTGTCAGAATAGACCACCCCTGCCTTGAATGGAGGTCTGCTTGTTTGTTGTCTTCCACTGGGACCTCAGACCTGACTGCTGTGGGGGTGGGGCGGGGTTGTGCACTTTTGAGATTTAGCAGGAATGCTTTGGGGATCACTTTGTTTCAGATTTCTCTTGGACTTCTTCTTCAGAACAGGGAGGTGGGGAGAACACGAGAGGATTCCTCTTCTTTTAAGCGCAATGTGATCTCTGACTTTCTCCCTCTCTCTCTCCCTCTCTCTGCCCCCCTCTCATTCTACCCCTCTCTCTTTCTCTCTCTCTCTCTCTCTATCTCTCTTTCCCAGAACAATGCAGATCAAGTAGCATTCCAGGTAGGAGGGGGTCTCTCTGCGTTGGAACAGATTCTGCAGGTAGTCACTGCTGCCTCCAGTCCAGCTGCAGTCCCACGCATTCCACTCAAGTGAGTACCAGCCAACCAAAGCAAATAAAGCTCACATTCTCTCTTCACACACTCACTTCACTTCCAGAAAAATACTTTTCCAGAACCTGAAGGACCCCCCCCCCCCCCCCTCCCTTTTTTGCGTCATGCAGCACTCCCCTATATATCCCTGGTATCACATTATAATTGTTCATCAGTTTATTTTGACCATACTAAAAGAAAGGACTGGCTGATGTGATTTGCCTGTTTTCCACTTGGCTAGTGGGTATTGCATGTTGATTAGTTGTGGTCAACCGTATTCGTTTAATGAAGACAAGCTAAATAATCTTAGCTTCGGTCTGGGGACATCAAGTATTTGTGTTCCTCTCCCCATAAATTCCGGGGACTCTAAGTGCTCCCACACTTCTGACGTTTGTGTCACGGTCAAGACCCCCCTCTGAAAAAAAATCCACCCTTTTTGGAACCTCTCTCTTCACTGTGTATAATTTGTAGTCTTAACTGTGACTGCTCAAAGTGACTCAAGCTCCACTCTTGCATTATTTTTGCTCTTTTATCGCGTCCAAATGGCAATAAATACTTTTTAGAATGTATAATGGATAAGAATGTTTCTTGTTTAGAAAAGGGGGTGGGGGGGCACATTTAAGTAATCCATTTTGTATTTGTTCTTCTCGCTCTGATATACAAGAAGCACTGCTTTGTGATCCATCATTGGGAATGTGAGTTGTTTTTGAGTAGTGAGTCTGGAGTTAGCCAGGCTGCCCACTAGATAACCTCTGTGAGACGTCTCTTCTCGCTGCTGCTGAAGGCTTCTAATGGACCGGAATGGCCTCTCTCCTCTACTCATTAGCATTCGCTGTTTTCCAAATCTCCTCTAATGGAGAAGCACCACTTATATTTATAATGCTTTTACTGGCCATCAAGTGTTTATTGATTCCCTCCTTTCTCTCTCTCTCTCTCTCTCTCTCTCTCTCTCTTTCATTCAGTCATTAATTCTTAGAAAATTCAGAACAGACTTTAGCATTGTAATGGATTTTTATGAACTCCAGAGAGTCTTTTTTTCTTTTTTCTTTTTTTTTTGGACAGTGGAATGAGTGTGTGTGTGTGTGAAAGATTAGCGTGTGGGTGCATGCTGAAACGGGCAGCTCCAACACCCCAGACTGTTTTTCTTCTGTTTGTTTTGAGAGATCCACTTGACATGCTTCGGAGGAGGCACAGGTCTCTGAGGCTCTTCTGTCATTCTCATCCCTCCTGTCCAATGAGAATCAGAAGTGGCCCCTCTGTAACGATAAAAGAATGGCCTTCCAGTTACATGCTTTCATGGCCCAATTACTACCCTGTCTCAACTTGTTGAAAATACTGTCTCTGATGAAATACTGGAGAGTGGTAATGACGAGAAAAAAATTCTAAGGAAGTAAAATTTCCTATTGCCTACTGATCTACCTAGTCTGTACAAAGTTGTGGGGGGGAAAAAAAGGGGGGGGGGGGGACTTGTGCATGAACTTCTACAGCGAGCAGTTTTCTGAATACAGGGACTGCAGATGTACTGAGTTACTCCTGACGACATCCAAACCTTGGGCACATGAATGTAAATGTCTTTCTCAGCACCTCTGATTCCTGTGTGTGTCACTCAGACAGAAAGCATGTCTTTGGGCTAACTTGGGTTTTGGCCTCTGCTCGACGACCACGAGGGAGCACGGGGCTTTGGTCGGACTGGAAGAAAAGCCCTGAAGCTAAAGGTGGGGGGGCCTTGGCTGAACCCGCGATAACCTTTTCAAACGTACATCAATCCAGGATGTATGATCCCCTCTCCCCTGAGACTAGAGGTGTGCTGCAGGAAGCCATAAAGTCGAGCGTCTCTGGAGCCGTGGATATAGCCAGACTCAGCCTCCTGGGAGAAAAACTGAGAGTAACTCAGTGGGTCACAGTAAGAGGGAAAGTATTCAGAAAGTGTTCGGCGTCTGCAGACTTTTGGTGTTGGCCTGTTCTTTTTTTCTTTCTTTCTTTCTTTCTTTCTTTCTTTCTTTCTTTCTTTCTTTCTTTCTTTCCTTGTTTAAATTTGGTTGTTCCTCCTGAACAGGCATTATCTGGTGTCCATCAAAACCTTTTTTTTGTATTCTGGTTGTTGCAGTTCCTTGCAACTTGACATTCTTAGTCATCAGGCTGTTGCGCGTTTGACAGGCCTTTTACCTGAGCACCGGCAGTGAAATTGGACCGAAGGCGTTTTGAGAAGGCAATGACATGATGAGGTAAACAGCAGTATTACAACAAGGCCGCAGCATCTCGGCACACTAATCATTATTCCTCATCTGGATGGCCGTGCAGCATAATGGACTCGGACGCAGACGCTAACCCCAGAGCACGCCAGTTTATCTGTTTACTGTAATGCTGCCGTATTGATCGTCTCCTTTTAGATAAGCTGAGTGATTTACAAAAAAGACAACTGCAGAGATGCTCCCTGTAATATTACTCCCCTGAGAGAAGGATGCCGTCTTGTTACCATTACATTAATGGGCTAATTCCACAGTGAAGCTCCGTTAATATCCCCAGGCAACCCTGCGGCTCGTGTCCCAGCGTTTAGACGGCAAGAAGTGGGGGGAGGGCAGCCGCCGTGGTGGGGGGAGGGGGGAGGGCTGGGGGGTGGTTGGCAGTTTGGAGGAAATGAGGGTCGGATGTCTGGAGCAGGAAGGCCGTCGTTTCATTTACATGAGAAGCAGGCCTCCAAGAACGGCGAAAACACGGTCAGCGCAACCTCGGACGTTAACCCTCGCGGTTGCTGTCGTTAAGAAATACAAGCTTCGTGTGTAAGAGCAAGCTTGAAGCAACTGCTATCACACATCTGAAGTTCATTTAAAAATAAAAAGCAAAAAAAAATAAATAGTGTTGTGTATGGCTTTTGTCTCTTGTCTTCTTAAGTTTTTTCACACAATCCAAGAATTATGTCTATATCACAGAGTATGCCCCTCAAACATATAATTCATATATTGGTTCCAAATATAAAAACCAACCTGACAATTTGAAATCTGAAATCTCTAAAGAGAAATGTCATATTTTGTCTGCGTCTGAGCTGTTCTTGGCAACTGATAGCCCCTCTCTCGGTGTGCACACAAGGCTGTGTCCTGTTTGTCTCTCTCGGGCTGAAAAGACAGCTCTGTTCCCTGGGGAGAGAGAAGGAGAAGCCCTGTAAAACAAGATGTAAAAGAGCAGTCTTCCCTGGCCCTGGCTCCACCTCTCTCGTTTGACATTTCTCTTCAGAGGTTATGGAGCTCAGGTTTTGGATAACTCAATCTTCAGTCACTGCTGTATGTGAAAAGCCAGAGTCGCAGAAACATGAAGGTCTCAGAATGTCAGAAGGCCTTCAGAATGTCAGAGAAATGACTATTTCAGTGACTTGATGTGTACAACAGGGTTCTCTCACTGACATTGAGAGTGATTGATATTGATAACTCCTGCAGCTTCGCATGTGCTGGTCTCACTGCTAGTTACTCTCTCACTAGAAGTTGCTCTCACTAGAAGTTGCTCTCTTTGGTTGGTGCTTTCTCTGGCTGCATTTTTGCATACACCTCTCTCTCTCTCTCTCTCTCCAGCTGTGTCTGCTTATCTCCATCATCATTATTATGATAGGGCTGTGGAGTCTTTGTCCCTGGCCTGAGGTGAGGTATTGAAATTAATCTGAGGAGGATAGAAATGGGTTCCTCTGTCTCCCAGTAGGGGTTGCTATAGAGAGGAGGAAAGAGAGGGAGAGGAAGAAAAAAAAGTGAAATCTGGGCTTAGAACCAGGAGGCTATCAACATATGTGGACCTCTCACACTGTCTGAGTATAATTCAGTTCACTTTAGCCATGAAGCCCCTCACCCTACCTGACAGACAGAAAGAGACGGAGAGAGGACAAGCAAGAGAAGGGGAGGATGAGAGTGGAAAGATGCGTTCAGGAACGACCTACAGAAAAATCACTTTAGGACGCTTTTAATCCTCGGTGTATCAACAGAAGTCAAGAAAAGTCTTGCAAACTGAGAAATGTCTGTAAGGGACACCCCTCTTAAGTAGTCATCCTCTTGGCATCCTAAGCTTTTGCGCTCTCTCTCGCTCTCTCTCTCTCTCGCTCTCTCTCTCTCTCTCTCTCTCTCTCTCTCGCACGCTCGCTCTCGTTCTCTTTGAATGGTGAAGTGAGCAAGATGACAGTGTTTTATGTCACTTCTCTATGTCACATGATGACTGAATTTACCCAGTGAAAGCTTCCAGCAAAGCCTCTCCAAGTGGTTTCATTTCAGGATGCCATTATAACAAGCGTGTGTGTGAGCGTGTGTAAGGTGTGTGTGTGCGCGGTGCGTGACAGCAGCTCAGACTCGTGGCCTCGGCTCTTGCCCAGCGATCGCGGGACGACAGGCAGAATGGAGGTCTTGGAAGCATTCAGGATATGGGAAAGATCAACAGCAGAATCAAATTAAATGTCATTTGGATTGCAGTGAAAGAAAGGATTGTCTGACATAACGCAAGGAAAGGATTTACTCCTCACCTTTTCTCTTTGGCTCTGGATTTGTTTTTTTCCCCAAAGCTTTCTCTCCCAATCTCTCTCTCTCTCTCCCAGTCTCTCTCTCTCTCTCCCAATCTCTCTTTCTCTCTCTCGCTCCAAGCGGAGGTACTCAAACCGGCTGAAGAGTTGTTCAGATTTCTGCTGGGCTCCTCAGACGTCAAGGCTGAGTGGACCTATAGGAAAGGGGTGGAGATTATATTTGTAGATTGGGAAATCTGAGCTTTGGACTTGGGTCAAAGCATTTCCTGGTTGATAACCCAGTTACACGGGGCACAGAAAAGGGATCTGGACATGTTGTAGCTGTTGTCTTTATCCTTCAGATCTCCACTCATTCAGTTGGTCAGTGCCCCACACAACACATTCACTCACCGGAAAAGCTGATGCCAACATTTCTCTCTCAACATCATACAGAGTCTCTGTATTTTCATATATGCTTTGGTGCTACAGTGTCGTGTAGTTATAAATGCCAGCATGACCTCAGGGATGTGCAGTCAGTCTGTCTTGTGGGGTGATCCTATCCTCATCCCCCTCTTCTTCCCCCTCTTAGCCATCTGCCCACTTGCCCCAGGGATACCCCTATGGATTTCATAATGGTTTGACGGGTTTTAATTCCCATCCGAAGGTCAGTCTAGTGACCCTGGACTGCAGGCCACCCAGGCTGAGGGTTTTTTGGGTTTTTTTGGCCCTGAAGGGGTGAGTGAGGATACTGGGAAGGAAAGGTGTGGTTCTGTGAGTGGCTGCCCAATGCTGAAGCATAATCTTACCTAGGCGGGCCAGTCACTGTTTGTGTCTCTGGGGCTAATCAGCAGGCTGCTCTGGCATGGCTGTCTGAGGTTAAGCCGGTTAGAGTAGGTGAAGAGATTACAGAGCTTATTATCTGCATCTCTTTATCTCTCTCTCTCTCGCTCTCTCTCTCCCTCCCTCTCTCTCTAGCAATCTCTGTTTCTCACTCTCTTCTGTCTCTCCATCTCTTACCTCTTCGTCTTTTTTCTTACTTCTTTCTCTGTGTGTTCTTCCTCTTTTCCCTTTCTCATTCATTTTCTCTCTCTGATGAGCTATACAGTCCATCAGAGTAGGCTTTCCTTGGGAACTTAATCCTGTGTCTACAAGATAAGACTTCATTACGGCCAGATTAACAATGTGTCTGTTGTTAGCCATGCTGGCTGCAGTCTGGAGGTTGGTGGCAGTTTAGTGACTGAGGGCCCAGTCTCTGCAGAGAACCCAGCTTTTTGGTGTGTCGCGTATGCACGCTCGCACTCAGAGAATCCCAGACTTTTGAGCTGCAGGAATGCTGACTGTTAGCATGATTAGGCACATGTGAGTCAATGCTGCATTCTCCTCGGGTAACACGAGACGCCTCACAATGGCACTTCACCAAATTGCTCCTCAAAAAACTTTGACGCGCCCTGTCATCAGACGTAGGGGGAGAGACAGAGATTCCATGAACTGGGCTGGTGTTGGATGTCATGCTAATCAAGATCAGTTAGCAGGAAGGGGAGCCTGTAACCCAGCTCAGCTATGGCTCTCCGCTGACACGGCTGTTAAGATATGATTTAAACAGGGCACGGACAGCTTCTGACAACCCTAAGGTTGAAAAGATGATGGATTGGCTTAAACACACTCAAAATCCAGATTACTGGAACAGCTTAATCCCAGTGAATTTGAACTGTGTTTGTTGTTATTTGGAGGACTTTTAGTAGATGGGAGGTACACAGGCGTTCAGTTTATGATTAAGACCAAAGTCCTCACACGCACACATGCTAAATTCACAAAGCTGAAAGCACAACTGAAATCACGTCGAAGGTTTGCTAATGCTGTTATAGCACGTAATGATTGTCTGTGACTATCCATCCTGTGCTTTTCCAAATGCTCTTATATTTTAGTGGGGGGGGTTTAGTTTAAACTTATGGGGGGGTTTGTAGGGATTCGGGCAGTCGACAGCTGTTTTGTCCTGTAATAAGATTAGTGTAAAGAAATTAGCAGTGTGCTCTTTAATCTGCCGTTTAACTGTTTGAACCACCTGGGGGTCACCCTGTCCCCCTCTATCCTCTATACCCGACAAAATATAACACAGGAAACATTTAGTGACCTCAGTGTGCCAAGGAAGCACATCACCTTCTGTAGATAGAGGAGCTTTCACCACTGACTGTATAATTCAGCAGCTCATCCAAGAGCAGATACATTTAGCTTTTCAAGTTAGATAAAGATAAATAATTTTTTTTTCTAGTTTACTCTATTTACTAATTTAATTTTTTTCCTATAGTGTTTTTTTTTTTATTTATTGTTTTTGAGTAATATAATGATTTATCGTCACTGTATTTAACAATTTTTTAACTGGTTTTTGTCTTCCACGGTTTTCTTTTCCTCTTCCTGTTTTACAGTCATAAGGTGTCTAGAGTGGATTAACGCGCTTAATTTGCCCACTCACTCTAGTCTGTTTTTTTTTTTTTTGTCTAACTCTTTTTGTTCTGTTGAGCTGTGAATTGTTTTCATTTTGGGTAAAGCTTTCAGTTCTCTGCGGTTAAATGGGAAGCTGTGATGGGTGCACGGCCCTGTTATTCGATCCTAGTCATGTTATTTGACACTACAGTTTTTGAAGAAGCAACCTAGAAACAATATGGATACCTTAAATTCCATGAGAGCCACGGAAAATCTTAACACCTGAACCTAACCCTTTACTCGGTTAAAAGGAATATTATTTCATCATTGTATAAAATCAAAATGAATGCAACATTGTCACCTTGGTCCTGAGGTAGATGGGTTTCTCTATCAAACAATTTCTCTTTTTGTGCAATCTTGGCTTTTAATGTTTTGTTCAGGTTTTTTTTTTTAAACTGCCGTCAGAGAGTCAGGAAGTCTTTTCTGTGCTGGTTGAGCGCTCAGAGCGGACAGCTCACGTTTCTCTGGCCGATCTGAACAGAGTCTGTAGAATCATTCCTCTCAACCGTGACCCCTTCCATTTCTCTGCTCAATATATCGACTTCTATCAGGACAAAAGACACGCTCAGCTGTCCGCAGCCTTGGGAATCCATGTCCTATGTTCTCAGGGTTTATTGTAGACTGAATGAACAGAGAAGAGAAAACAGGGGTAAATTAACCTGGCTTTTTTTCACCGTTTCCTCTACAACATTTATTCAAGTGGTGAAAACTTAGGTAATTACATCGCGTATTGAAATGATTATATTTTTTTAAGTATAACAGGCTACAACTGATTCATATTCTGGGAAGCTCTGACATTTGGACCCGTTCCCAGCAAATCACAGGAAAATGTTTTCCCTGCAGTTCCGTGCTCCGTGTCTGACAATTTTACACTGCTTCGTCAATACGGGCGCTGCTATCTGTCTGATCTGTGGGCTATTGGCTAAAATATACAGTGTGTTTTTGTCAGGGAAGGGGAGTTATCGACAGACCAAGACATGCGTGGCAGTGCGTTTTTTTTTTGTTATGTATGCCAATAAGGTTTGGCCGAAAATGCGTTGCAGATGGGAAGGTTGCCGTAGATATCAAAATGTTTACGAGTGGAAGTAAACATGGCCTACTTTAAAATAGGAAAGTCAGATTCCATTCCTCCACAAAGCAGATAGGCCCCGCCACTCCGCTTTGGGTTAAAATATACAGTTGTCAGAAAATATTAACCGATGAAAGGAGGGAGCGGCCGGGAGGGGGGTGTTCAGTCAGAGCCGAATGACTGGTCAGTTATCTGCCACATTAATCTCCTCCCAGGCTGGCGTAAGGCAGACAAAATACAGAGGCCTGCTGACTAGCCTACAGGCGCTGAAGGCCAGCCCCACTCACTGACCTTATCTCTGAACGGAGAGAGAGAGGGATGGGGGTGGGGGGTGGAGGAGAACAGAGAGAGAGAGAGGCAATGGCTGGCCAGTTCTTCAGGAGCTAGTCCCCCCCTGTCTCTCTGTGTGTAATTGTTAGTGTTGGGCCCAATACAGAGGGAAGGTGTTTGGTTTGAGTGAAAGAATGAATCAGTGTTCATTCTTAAGCCTGTCGAAATCTTTTAAGTTCCTGCTTTCCTGCTCATGCTGGTGTACTGCTGACTGCATTTACTCTGTATCCAACACTAACATGGGTGATTAGATGTAATGTTTTTTTCCATTATGTTTTGTTGAGAAACTCAACGATAACAGAGATCCATCGTCATAATAACTGAAGAAGGAGATTATGAATGAGGGGTCCGCACCACTCATTGATCATAATGAGACTGAGAATTCTTTGGCTCCTATGTAACATTTAGGGGTGTAACGATATGCCAGTCACGGTTCGGTATGTACCTCGATTTTAAAGTCACGGTTCGGTACAGTGAAAAAAGACATGCAACATGAAATTTCCTTTCATTGAATAATGAATTTACTTGTAAACTTATACACGTGCACAAACTTCTAAACAATGGCAAACTGGCCACGATTTCCAGTTTGCTCTCCACTCTGTTTTTTGCTTGTACCAGTAATATTTCCAACTGCTCTCCTTTCCTCTGGAATGGTTTACCTACAGAGCTTAGGGAGGCAAACTCTCTCCATACCTTTAAAACCAGAGTAAAGACCCCTATTTTTTTGAACTTATGGATAATATCATTTTGATTTGTTATAGACATGTAAAGCCCTTTGAGACTATAAATAGTGATACTGGACTCTAAATAAATGTATTATTATTATTATTATTATTATTATTATTATTACTTGGATGATGCCATCTGAAATGAGTAATCATATTCGATATTCACATTTGGATGATGCCGTCTCAAATGAGATCATGCTCGACGCACTGCCAGCTACATACCTGATTTCAGTTTAATAATGCCGGCACGCTGCCTTCGTCTTACCACTAGTCTTTGCCCATTGCTACTGTAGTTCACCGGAAAACCGAAATGTTCCCAAACAGAGGACCTGAAGGATATGGGAGGGTCCTGAAGCTCTGGCTTTGCGGTCGCCATACTTAGGAGCTTTCCTCATTGAACATGTGCTAATTCAGTTGCTAAGTTACAGCTCAGTTATGGAATCGGAGAGGAAACTGAGTTTTTAATTTTAGTTCCGCACACAGAAATGTAGAAGAGAGGGCACACTGTATCTAGTCAAGTATACTTTATTCGCTGATGTTTCGGTTGACTGACCATCAGAGCATAAAAAAAAAAAAAATTATGCTCGTGACGCGTGTGGTTATAGCTAGACTATATTCACTCAGATCACAACGCGCACCGAACCGAACATCCTGCACCAAATATGTGTACCGTTATACCCCTAACACAAAATTACAGCTTGACATAACTTTAAATAGAATAATAATTTCATGATTTACATGTGTTATAGTGTTATCTGTGAACTGAAAAATGAGTTTTGTTACATTAGTAACGTAATGAGAACTCAACAGGCTGGGGGGGGGGTCGCGGTTTTGGTCTCGGTTTCAGTCTCGGTTACAGAACCATTACACCCTTAGCAACATTGTGTCACCTTCACTTTGACATCACAATCCTCTCTGGTGTTTTATTCTGCTTTAGCCACAGCTGCACTCCTCTTTTCCTCTGAACAGTAGGGAGTAAAGCAACAGCTCTCTGGAATATTTCTTCATCCGATTAATCTGTTCTTTCTCTCTTTCTCCCTCCCTCTCCCTCTCTTTCTCCCTTCAGGTCACTTTGTGCTGCTACGAACACGTATAACTTGGCCTGCTCTGGCTGCTACACCAACTGCTCCTACGTCCTCTACAGCAACAAAATTGCCTTCCTCATGGACCTTCTACTACATCAGCTAATGGTGCGTGTGCTTCCACCTCCTCTGCTTACTACAAGATTCATTACAATCTCTTCAGATGAATTCGTTCTCAAATAACTGCTATTTGTCATGAGTGTAAAGATTTTATTGTTGCTTTGATGTTATTTTAGAAAATAACAAGACTGTTCGGTAAGTAGCTGGTCAAGTGTTGTTTGACTGTGATCATAAGGATTGTTTTTGTTTTAGTCATCGTGGTTGGACGCAAGTCGTCCACCTACCATTTAAAACGTAGCACCACAATGGGGGATTCTGACGTACACAGATTTCGTCATGTTTATGTGAATCAGCAAAACAGCCCTGATTTCAGGGAAGACTCTCTTTGTTTAATGATATTTTATGTCATGCAACCATTCATCTATCTCTATCTGTCTGTCTGTCTGTCTCTCTCTCTCTCTCTGTGCCTTTCCAGATGTGTGTAGTGTGGAGGATTCTGTGTTTGTGACTGGCTGTTAGGAGGGGAAGAGTCAGACTGTCAGAGTTTACCATGTTGGTTCTGCTCTTCCTTTATGGTTTAACTCAATCAAACCACCATAAAACCGCTGCAGTAAACAAAACAAAACAAAAAGCATTCAGGACTGGCAGTGGCAGTGGTGAATGAAAGTCCAGTGGTTAGCTCTGTACTCCAGCATCGTCTTTCACACTGTGAATGTGAAGCAGACATAAACGCTTAGAAAAGAGAGTCGTGCCCATACAGGCAAGGTACATATGTGCATGTATGCATGTTGAAATGCAAAAAAGCCACCAGTGAGCCTGGATAGTTGCAGAGAATTGGAGTTGCAGGCAGAGTGTGGTCATATTTTCTAAAGGAGGAGGAGGTTATCTGTAAACTCTCTTTTTTGTAACTTTGTATTATAGTAAACCTGACTGAATAAATAGCCTAGTGCTGGTCTATGACTGATACACAAAGACATTCACCCAGTATGTTGTCAGCAATCAATGTAGAATGTTCTTAATATTAAACAGTATCACATTAGCACTGTCAGCGTAATGGTCGTAGTCTGTCTCAATTACAATAATGCTCGGCAGTGTGCAAGTCAGAGTGACCGGCTATGGAAGGATATGCAAGTTGGTGTGTGTGTGTGTGTGTGTTCGCGTTCGCATGTGCTGGCGTCTTCCCCCTTCCTTTCCTATAATTAGATTTGTGGAGAATGTTGCTGGATTTGCCCCTTGCCGTCAGCATTACTACCTCAACCCTGAGCTCCATCAGACTTTTTAAATAAGACTCTACCAAAGCCAGAGAAACCCTGTATTTCCTCTGGAAAACCGCTGTCGTCCTTTTCTGCAAACCCTCCTCTTGTCTTGATTTTACATGTTTCCTCTTTTTACATAGCATTACTCCACTTAATATGATTACTGAAAAAAGTCCGGATGAGATAGTAGTGGTGTAGTAGTGATTATTCAGACACACGCACACACACATACATTCTTACACTTTACATTCCCTCTGTGCACTGTATTGGTGGTTGAGGTGGTATTTGGGTTTCCCTTTAGATAATGAACACACCAGCCTCTGGGCTCTGATGCAGACAGTCTGTCGTCAGTGTCCTGACGGTCTTCCTCCTTAACCAGGAACCAAACGGACTGTCGTCAGTAGGGGTGTAACAATCCATCGATCTGTATTGATACATTGACCAAATAGCAAACGATCTGGTGTCACTGCTATGACACATAAACATGGATGGATGCGTGTTTATTTTTACACCTGTTTCAACCTTATCCGCGTGATCCCTTTCTGTACACTCCTACGCTGTAGGTGGGGGCATGCAGTGTAAGCTTGTTGCAGTCCATCAGTTAAAGCCTTGCTTGTGTGCTAGTGTTCACATTAAAGCACCCAACAATGCAGCAGCAATCTACCAGCAGTAGCAGCCAAGAAAACGAAGTTTTACGCTCTCCAGTTGGTAACTGGATGTGGAAACATTTTAGTTTTAGAAAACATAATGGACAGACAGACAAGACTTTTTCCGTTTGTAAAGAATGTAAGTGTGAATGAAGATACTCAGGTAATACCGCAAAATTGTCAGCTCACCTGAAAAGGCGACACGGTGTTGAAGCCGGTGGCTCTAACACAAGTGAGACTCCCACACTTGCATCGCTGACCACATTTTTCCCTCAAAAATTGATCCACACTTCCAAAAGAGCCATGACGATTACATCTGCCATCTCCTATTTCACGTTACGTGTGCAGTATTTATTTACTGAGTTGTTTACTGCTTGTGACTATTATATTTGACATTTACTTATAAAATGTTCAAATTATATTTTGTTTGTGAGTTCATAGAAATGTAATAGATTGTGTGAAATTTCATCATATCATTTCATATCGACTGCAGACCCCAGTATAGAACCGAATCGCATAGCGGCAAATTTTGAGGTATCGAAAATCATCGGATCGCTGGCTAAAAGAATCGATGTAGGATCGTGTCGTGATGAAACTTGTGATTTACACCCCTAGTCATCAGTGTCCTGATGGTCTTCCTCCTTATCCGGGAATCCCTCCGAGACTTCTCATATGCCAGTGTCTGGCATCGCCCCAGTGGCACTGTCACTCTGAGTTTTAAACACTAATTTAAAGCCCAGAGCTGATGAATAATAAAATAACACGCTTGTTTTTATTTATGTTGCCCTTGGATCAGGATTCCATCCAAGGCTAATAGCATCTGCGCGGAAACAAAGAGCAGGGGATCTTTACTTGTGCCCTGGGCTTTAATTGGATGCGCTTTAAAATGAAGGCTGAGGTTTAAATGACCAGATCTGCTGTGCAACCTTACTCTGAGTGGATACTGAGACTGCTCCATTCATCAGTGCCAAGATTACTGTTTGAAGGGAGCTCAACTTCAATGGCCTACTTACAAGCAGAGATTATTTAAACAGGAAGGGAGAGGTGTTGAGAAGTGAAACATCAGGGTTTTTCATTGGAAAAGTGCCTGGCATTTGGTCATGGAATCCTGTTCTGCATTCACATCCAAAGTTTTCAAATCATAAAATACCGCTATGATATTTCACTTCTTTTGTTTTCATGGAAACTGAAGCTCGCTGGTTGTCAATATATCAGTGCACGTTTTCATTTGTTTGCTGTAGTCTGTTGTACAGTGATTTGTATAAGTATATGTACTGATCATATTTCTAATTCAGTTTGAGAAGAGATACATGCGATAGAGGGATGGGTATGTTTGGGTATTAATATTGCCTTTTTTTTAGCTGAAGTGCTGTGTTCAGAGCCAACATGTCCAGACTCCACAACAACAGATTTACTCATAGGCTTGGCGTAAACGAGCAGTTGACCTGTCTGTATGCTGTGTATGCTCCTCTTCCTGAACAAATATTCAGTGTCTCTGCTGTCAAACCGTAGTCTCTGACCCGACGTGTCTCTGCCCGCCCCTCAGCTGTACGTGCCAGATGAGGATAAATCCATCTTTGGCCGCAGCGTCAACAAGCAGGTGTTTGAGGGACTGACCACCGGACTGCTGCAGACGAGCGCCTTGATTTTAGACCTTCTGCGATCCGGGGGAGCGGAGGGATCGCAAGGAAACACCCCACGTATCTGCTCACCTGATGCCAAGAGCAAAACACCTGCCAACGAGCCCTTCAGTACCCGTGCACAAGACCTCATCAGGTAGTGTTGTCTTTACCTTGCACTCTGTATGCTCTGCTTGATTGAGTGTTATCTGTCTCTGTTTAAGGTCCTCAGCATTGGTAGACCCCTGTCCCAATCCAGGTGGATGAGGGCTAGCACATGCATCCACCAATGCAAGCCATAGGATCTGGATTCACATACATCTATGCAAACCCCTGGGTGTTGCTAGGAGTCAGTGAAGCACATCGACGGGAGAGTACCATGTCCAACAGTGCCCTCCCAAAACACAACCGTTTTTCTTGGATCAGCTGACCAAGCTGCTGGTACCCGTAGAAACCTCAGTAATGGGGTGTAGTGTAACTGGCTGCTGTCCCACCTGGATACCCCCACGCAGATTTTCTTTGGCTCCTTAAGACAGGATCTCTCCCAGTGTCTCTGCCACATACCTGCATATAAATTCATACCTGTTCTTCTTCCCAACAGCTTCACAGATGGATCTTTTTTGGAAAAACATTGTTTTTTGGACTGTGCTCTTGTGGTTTTCACATTAGCCTGTTTGGAGGAACACCTCTGGTGTTAGTGAGAACTTTTCCTCTCTGTACAAACCACAAAGGCCAAATAGAAAAGTAGGAAAGGAATCTTTTGAGTAAGGAAAGCTCTCTTGGAGGTTTCCCAACCATTATGCTTTTCCTCTGTGTAGCCCAGGCCTTACAGTGCAGAACTAGGCCAACAAGCGAGGACATACACGGAGTCACCTCACTTTACTCCACACATCCTGAGTTGGAAGCTAACCGTGCTGTATCCTCAGTGGATGGAAACAAGCATTTGGAAATAGCACAGCCCTCTCAGCGACACTACGTTTAGTACAGCAGCGGTGTAAGTCTCAGTGTACTCTGGCCAAGAGGAAACAGGGGCCAAAACGCTCCACTGGATCCACGCAACTTCCAGTTGAACTGGTTGAAGCTGCGGAGGCGAGCAATAGGAGTTGACACTGTCTCGGCCCGTGAAGAAAGGCAGACGACCCGGGAAGAGGAAGAGTCCAACCTTCCCAGAGTCCTCTCCCACCCAGCATCCACCCCCCCCCCCCCCTCCCCGTATGATTCATAAGGCCAGAGCTGAACTGCAGACCCAGCGCGGCGTAGATGTCCGAGGGTTGACCCCGTCTAGAGGAGTTACGCATGATACTGGAAGAGGAAGAAAAAAAAACATCAAGTCAAAGGAAAAATTCGTTTTCACAAAGGTTAAATAACACTTGTCGACACACAACCTCCTTAGAGACACATAAAAAAAATGAAAAAGCAATTGGTGAAACGGCAAATACAAATTTATCTGCTCGGTTTCTTTTCTCAACTTGACCTCCAGGTCTTGTGTACCGTCCAAAAATCTGTTTCTTGTGCTATGAATACACACAGGCCTGCATAGCTCCTAAGTGGACTGCAGAAACATAAGCGAACACTTGGAGCTTTTCTCACACTTTCTGAGCCTGAAAGGCTGCACAATGGTGTGTGTAAAGCTCCTTTCAGCTCCAGTGAAGCCGGAGAAGAGGATAAAGCAATAACACAGAGCTTTGGTTCAAGTGACAGCTGACCTATAGAGAGGAAAGGGAGTTGGGAGGGGGGAGAAAAGAAATCGTAATTACCTGTATTGACAGAGACGTGTTTGAGTGACAGTTGTAACAAAAAGGGGAATGAGGGAGAGAGGGATGGAGAAGTAAGGAAATAAACGAAGGATGTTAGACACACAGGTATGTCTTTGAGGAGTCAGAAAGCTGGCCTTGCTCCTCTGGGAGGTCCATTGATCGACAGGTCTGGGGCTCTAGGCACAAGTGGGCGGAGCTGACATACCTGAGCTGGGAGGCAGAGCTGTAGACCAGCAGTTTTCCGAGTCACCCAACCCCCCAGTCCCCTGCACTCTCAGCGCTGGCACATGGAGGCCCCGCCAACCTGTAATGGTGTAATTACCTGTGATTTGTAGCTGAGAGGGTGGAGAGAGCGTGATCATGAGACCTGTCATTTGTGAGACAAATTAGAGATATCAGAGTAATGACCAAGAGAGGTGGGCTCAGATGAGAGATCAGATTTCAGCTCCTAGGGCGCTGTCGAACATCAGCTACAGTGAGGGTCTTTGTGACCGCATGTCACTCTCCTTAAGAGAATAATCCCTCTCTCTCTCGCTCTCTCTCTCTCACTCTCTCTCTCTCTCTCTCTTTCTCTCTCTCTTTCTCTTTTGGCCACTCTCTAGCTTTCCCTCTCTCTTGCCCCCCTTTCTTGCTGCTCAGCTAATGTAATTTAGTTTTATCCAGTTTCTTAGGACTACGTCAGGGGCAGACTAGCCCTTTCCTCCACAGCTGAAGTGTTTGGGTGTTTGCATCAACCCAAAGTTAGCTCACCTCATTCAGATTGTCAAGACCCTGAGCTGTTTTTGAATTTCATTTTGGTTTGTTGTAAAACCCTGCCCTTCAACTATGACCACCTAATGCTTTTCTGTTTTTTGTTTACTTGTTTGTTTTTTGTTTTGTTTTTATTTGTTTTATTTCTCTCATGAATGCTCATGCAGGTTTTTACAAAAGTTATTTGATGTTTGTGTCTTTGTGTCCTCAGCTACGTGGTGAACATGGGATTGATTGACAAACTCTACGGCTGCTTCTTGTCGGTGCAAGGTCCGATCGATGAGAACCCCAAAATGGCAGCCTTTCTGGAACAAGCCACGGCTCTGCTTCACAGCCTGTGTAAACTCTGTTTCTCCGTGACCAGTCGGTGAGATGTTTTATCTCTGCACTCTTGTAAACCTCGTCCATCTTACATTGTTTTCTCCTCACTGTTCCCTGCTTCCCGAATATCCCAAATGGTGTCTCTCAGCTCTTGTCCTTAAGATGACCTTCAATAACACGCTTTTGTACTGTCTTAGCATCACTACACTCAGTTCAGTTCAACTGACCAATCACAACCCTTGGATCAGTTGAGCCAGATATTGGACCGCATGTCCAGATGCTATATTATTGCATTTGTTTCATATATCAACTTTTGGTCTATATTAGCGAGCAGTTTTTATTTGCACCCGTTACAATGGTCAGGTTTATGTGAATTCTAAATCTTACCAGTCTTTGCATTCAGTGATTCATTATGACCTTTGTTTGTCAGTTTTTAAACATGCAAACTGCCCTCCCTAAAAAAGGGCGGTTCTGCCTCGTACAACCCAGAGAGGCCGGTATCACGCTACCCAGACCAATTCTGGACAACGTCAAAAATCTGCAATTCCCTAAGGCTGGCCGAAAAACACTGATACAGACAATATGTCCATGTCATAATAAAAGGCATGAGTAGTCGTAGTGACGATCTTTACGTTCATCACTCTGTTGTTTCCCTCTGTCTGTCGCATTCTTGCTATGTTACTAGTGCCGCTTTTCCACTGCAAGGTACCGGCTCTACTCAACTCCACTCTACTCGCCTTTTTCGGTTTTCCATTAGGTGAATCTAGTACCTGGTACCCATTACTATTTTTCCCACCTACTCCGTCGTGGTTCCAAGTGAGCTGAGTAGGTACCAAAACATGCTGTGAAAGCACTGCAGACTACTGAATGGTCAGAGAGAATCGTCATCCGCAATTTTTAAAAACACAAGGCCACTATGACTGCTTTTCCACTGATACGGTGCCGGTGCCTAATTGAGCACCGGGGCCACACTTTTCCACTGAAAAAAAACCTGGCACCAGTATGGCACCACAGAATTGCTGGTCCTAAAAGTTGTAACTGCTGACATCGGTGGCTATGTCAAAAAAAACCACGCGAGAACCAATCAGTTCAGCGTTTGATGTGTTTGGTACATGATGTTCTCTAAAGAGGCGGGAGAGAGTAACAAAAAAAAGTCTTACCAAGATAACGGTAGGCTAAAGGCTATATGTAGCATGAAAATATGTATATGATTAAAAGATGTATGTTCACCTTTTTGTGTCTACATCAACACGGGCTGTTGTTTACATGTTATAGGAACATAGTCGTACCCAGAGCGGTAGATAAAACTCTCTTGGCTCTGGCTGGTGCAAATAGACCACTGTAGAGCTTCATCTGAGCACTCATTTAACCTTTTGAGCTAGTGACAGGCTTACTATTTTCATGAATTTTGCCCCC
The DNA here is from genome assembly GCF_902362185.1 of Chanos chanos. Taxonomy (NCBI): domain Eukaryota; kingdom Metazoa; phylum Chordata; class Actinopteri; order Gonorynchiformes; family Chanidae; genus Chanos; species Chanos chanos. The sequence goes on from NC_044496.1 coordinate 36,553,294, forward strand.
AGAGCCAAAAGTTTTAGGGCAAAATTCATGAGGTGTTTCGCTGTGTGGAAGCCTGGTGTAAAAGTAAATTTATAAAAAGCAAGCAGATGCATTCTGTCCGGCATTATTTTTTCCTCATGGAAATTACCCAAACTTTTGCTAAGTAGCATTTGGTTCCCAAACCTGTGGAAATGCGGGCCGGTTCTCAAAAGGCACCAAGGCAGCGCTGGCTTCCCACCAGCACCAGCACCAGCACCAGCACCGTCCTAGTGGTAAGGAGCTATACAGCAACCGCAAATTTTCCATCCACCAATCGATTCTTGATTCACTAAGCTTTTACAATGGCAGTCTGCAAAACCAGTTGAAGAGGTACAGACGTTTCTTGGATCCAGCGAGAGCTGGATGGGGCAGCACAGAAGGAGAAGACATACGCTCTGGTGTCTGAACACGTCACAACAGTTTCTTGCGGCGTCACCAGCTACATCGAGGGGATACAAACTGCAGTGGAAAATGAAGGTTCCAGGCACCAAAAAGCAAGTAGAGTGGAGCTGGTACCATGCAGTGGAAAAGCGACATAAGTTCTGTTGATTCCCTGTGTCTGTCAGACTCCTGCTGTGTTCCTGAGGTCTGTTGTTTCTGATTATCATCCAGTGGCCCCCACAATGTCAGCTCTCACTGTAAACTCCAACTCTCCACTAGACAGGCCACCCACATATGTGTGTGTTTCTGTTTGTGTGTGGTTTTTTGCATGTGTGTCTGTGTGTGTGAGCCCACATAAGAAATTCTTACTGCTGGTTTTTGCGTGGGTGCTGACAGAGGCTAACCACACAGTCACATTCAGTGATAGCCTGGCCCTGACCTTTGACCTCCTCTCTCAGACGAGACTGACGATGGAAGCTTAAACCTGGCCGGCAGGCTCTCAGTCCGGGCAGTTCTGTTTAAAAAGAAAAAAAAAACCTTTTTTCTTATGTTGTGGATAATAAAAAAAGATTGGAGATATACAATATCCACTGCCTCGTCCCTGTAGGTTAGTTAAGACTGATAAATCATTTTTCGCCTCAGCACCCACACTGCAGTGGTCAGCTCTAACCCCTCTCCAGCTGCCGTGTGCTAGAACACTGCCCAGCTGTTTAACGCCAGTCTTACCAGTCCAGTGTCACTAAATATCTGTGAGAAAATTCGACAGCATCACACCCTGCCTTAATGACAGCACCGAGAGACGTACCGCGTTACAGTCAGCGTTCAGCTAATCCAGCCATCTCAGCCTCCCTCCAGTCATTATTCACCCCCCTCAAGCACACGCACGCACACAAACACACACACACACACACACACACAGCTTCACGATTGGTCGGAATGTGTCACAGGATTAGGGAATATTTTTGGCTTTGCCAGTTGCTGTGCCCTGAGATTAGAGTCCCACAGCGGAGACTAACTGCGTAGAATAGAAATGCTGATCTCCGCGCTGCACGCCTGTTTGACGGCGTGTAACAGCACGCACCGGAGGAGCCAGACAGAGCCCAGGCAAGTCGTCTGTTCTGCAGCTTCAAATCACAGTTTGAGAGGCCACACCATTCTAATAATTACCTGTCATCAGGTAAATTATGGCTTAGTGTACGTTTTGATTGTTAACGACTTCGGGAGTTCTTAAACTCTGCTTTATTGGTGCGTCAATGTGTGACCTCAAAGAACAAATTAGCTCATTTCTGTATTAAAAAAAATTCTTTTGCTTTTTGTTGGGTTTTTTTTTCCACCATTTGTTGATGCTTTGTGCTAAATTTTAACCCTTCAGAAATTCCCCTTTTCTAATCGACTCTAAATGAAACCGACAATTATGACATCATTGCTGGTTATGTACAAGCAGGTTTAAATCAGATGAGATTCTCTGAGGAAATGAGAGAGAGAGTCAGATTACCCACGTCAGGGTCATCACTTTCATACAACTGCACAGGCTCTTGTTTCAGCTTGTGGAACAGCTTGATATAACGCATGGTCATTCTCTGAGAAATCTGGGCCTTTGTTCTTTCAGAGCCCTCACACAGACAGTAATCCTGAGGAGCAGGTCTTTCACATCCTGAGAGATTTCTCAATGTTATCCAGAATTCTTTGCTGGTAACTGACCACTCCTGACTGTCATGTTTCACTCTGTTTAGCCCACACTTGATCTAGGAACAGACTAGCCTGAGGACAGGATTGTTAGAATTCTCAAGGAAGTAACTATCGGGAGACAGAAGACTTTTTTGAATTGCTGTTAAACTGTGCATTTGTCTTGTGACTTCACTGGAAGATTCCATTGCCTCCTTAATGACATCACTGTCCCCCTCCTTGATTCTGATTGGCCCAGCCAACCACAGGAGCTCTGCTTGTTGGAGCTCTGCTTCACTGCAACCTGTCAGTATTGGGTTCAGGCCCTGTCCTCACCTGTAATGTTTGGCCCGCGGATGATGTTACCAATCCCACTAATCTGCTGGCTATGCTCCAGACTCAGACACACACACACAAACACTGTGTCGTAAATCCCCTAAGATGCACCTTAATTAAATGTGCTGGAACACAAGAGAGCTTGGCCAGAGAGCTGTTTAAATAGTTCCAGAACTATTGCCACTGGCTGTCAGAATGTGTGCCGAGTTCCAGTGGTTTATTCAGCTCTGTCTCTGTTAGGGGCCATGTACTTTTTGGAACAGTGGAGAACATAACTGGCATTTTCTCAGACTACACCTTCTCCTCTCTCTCTCTCTCTCTCTCTGTCTCTCTCTCTCTCTCTCTCTCTCTCTCTCTCTCTTTCTTGCTTACTGTATTTTTGAGGCTGTGTGTCAGTTTGATGCGGGAAATCTCTCATAGTTGGGTGTAGACAGCTTGACACTGTCCACAGTGTTCTGTATTGGCTCTTGCACTTTAACTCACTCACTTGCTTCTTCTCTCTCTCCCTCTCCTTCTCTCTTTCCCTCTCTCTCTCTCTCTCTCTCTCTCTCATTCTCTCTCTGAATGTAACCAGTTAAGCCTCTCTGCCTGGCAGGCATGTTTCTCAGACAGAACCTGCCCATGTTATTTATATCTGAGTGGACAGCCCTGGTCTAGCGAGTAAATCTAGAAGCCACTGGGACTAGACTTCCCTCACTCCTCCATCCTAGGTCTCTGGTTCTTGCGGTTAAGAGAGCAGCCAGCACCTCCTTGGCTTTAGAGCCTTACAGCTGCACGCCTGAGCCTTTCCCTGCGGCTGCCCCTCGGCGCTCTGTGTTCCTACACTGACAAGGCCAAGATCTGCTTCTGACTTTGTTTGAAAGGCCCTTGATTGAGTGACGTATAAACAAGGGAACCCAATTTTTGCTTGCAGAGACCTCCCGATGCAGTGAAAAACATTTTAGCAACAGGAATAACAATATTTTACCCTGTAGTATTGCTCTTTCCCTAAAAATGTAATTAATTATAGTGCTAGGTGGAGTTAGTGCATGTGTGTGCATGTGTGAGCGCGCGAGTGTGTGGGTGAGTGAGCTAGGATGACAAAACAGGTCTAAAAGTGTTATAAGTTCTGAGCATTTGTTTGCATGAAACACTTGCATGTGTGTGTGTGTGTGTGTGTGTGCGCTTGAGTCCCTGTGTGAGGATGATTATGTATAGGCGCGTCAGACTAAATTTTTTTTTTCTCGTTTCCTGCGTCTCCATTCCTCGCCCAGTTCTCCCAGCATCTTCGACAATAAACGACAAGACCCGACGGGTCTGACAGCACTCCTGCAAGCCACAGACCTGGTGGGCGTGCTTCACCTACTCTACTGTATTCTGCTGCACGGTTGCCTGCCTGATCCTGCACCCCCAGGACCCCCAGGGCCCCAGGAATCCTACAGCCCCACCGTCATCAGCGTGGCCCTGCAGGGGGTACGCTTCCTCAACAGCTTCGCCCTGCTCGACCTCTCGGCTTTCCAGGTACTGCATGTCTCTCACTGGTTCTGTACACTTCTACACCTTCAGAAGGGGCTTGGTGGTCTGTTTCAGTCTGGGGAAAACTGGCTGTTTTTCAGGGAGCATTTCAGATAAAGTTGTTTTTAGTTTACTGTTAAGTTGTCAGAGGCAACAGGAACCTTTTGAAATTGATGATAATGCTTGACATGATGATATTGATGATATAAGACTTGGACACATGTCTCGGAAAAGAGCTTTTGTTGGTGTTACTGTTCCAGCTGGTATAGTTCAACACGGTTTGACAAAAGGCTCAGTAGTCATATATGTGTGTGTGTATGTGTGTGTGTATATATATATGTATATGTAAATACCATACCGATAAAAACAAGAAGCTCCTTTGTTGGTTATTTCCCCAGTGGAAAGCAAGTACATTATGGAAAGCAAGTAGAAACAAAAGTCAAAATGATTTTATATTTTAGGGCCAGTGTTCCATCTGCTCGAAACACACTCCAGTCTTTTCCGGATCCAACTTTACACTGACATGCTCAGCTGCTCCCCTGTGCTTTTGTCAGTAATTAGACATATTAAATATATTTACTATACATATTAAATATATTCACTATTCCATATCCCTCACCACTACACCACTAACCTCAAATCTCACTATTCCATATACCTGACCACTACACCACTAACTTCAAATCTCACTGTTTCATATACCTGACCACTGCACCACTAACCTCAAATCTCACTGTTTCATATCCCTCACTGCTACACCACTAACCTCAAATCTCACTATTCCTTATACCTGACCACTACACCACTAACTTCAAATCTCACTGTTTCATATACCTGACCACTGCACCACTAACCTCAAATCTCACTGTTTCATATCCCTCACTGCTACACCACTAACCTCAAATCTCACTATTCCATATACCTGACCACTACACCACTAACTTCAAATCTCACTGTTTCATATACCTGACCACTGCACCACTAACCTCAAATCTCACTGTTTCATATACCTGACCACTGCACCACTAACCTCAAATCTCACTGTTTCATATACCTGACCACTGCACCACTAACCTCAAATCTCACTATTCCATATACCTGACCACTACACCACTAACCTCAAATCTCACTATTCCATATCCCTCACTGCTACACCACTAACCTCAAATCTCACTATTCCATATACCTGACCACTACACCACTAACTTCAAATCTCACTAGTCCATATCCCTCACTGCTACACCACTAACCTCAAATCTCACTATTCCATATCCCTCACTGCTACACCACTAACCTCAAATCTCACTATTCCATATACCTGACCACTACACCACTAACCTAAGACGTCCATTTTTCTGGTTCCATTTAATGATCCTGAGCTGTAGAATGATGTTTCTAAGTTCGAGCTCTGGACAACATATCAGCAAACTCAACTAGCATAAACGCCATTGATTCAGTGTCAGCTACCCATCGGACCTGTTGATGAAGTTTTGAGTTAAATGTATTAACACTGAGTTTTAACAGACGTGCTGTCCGGAAGGTTGTCAGCTGTGTTTTAGAACACACACAGACACAAGCGTCATCTTTACTAATGACCACCTTGGGTAGACTCAGAAGTCTTACACATTTCATGCCCTTTTTTTTCCTTTGCTTCCCCATTGAAAAATGTGGTTTTGTGACATAATTTAGTATTTGGCTGTGATTGGTATGTTGTCCATCCTGGTGATGCAGTTGATCCGTGTGTTTGCCATGAGCTATGTGGCATGTCCTGTTTCTCTTTGAAAAGCCAGGCAGACCGCTGTTTTTTTGGTTTTTTCCTCAGTGTGTGTCTTGTGTAAAAATGTTATACAGAGCTCATGCCTCAGACAGACAAATGGCCGCTGAGATTTGGAAGAAAAAAAAAGTACTGTAGCTGTTTGACCTCTGTTGGACCTCAGTGGGGGACTTGCTTGTCTGACTGTGTTTGCGTCCAGGGACCGTGCAAACTCAGCCAAACTTCCTATCATAGAGCCCATATTATAATGATCCAGCCTTCGCTCTCTCTCTCGCTCTCTCTCTCTCTCTCTCTCGCTCTCTCTCGCTCTCTCTCTCTCTCGCTCTCTCTCTCTCTCGCTCTCTCTCTCTCTCGCTCTCTCTCTCTCTTTTTCTCTGTCTCTTTCTTTCTTGCTGCCCTTGAGTCATGCTTAAGAAAGCTCTTTTCCACCCCAGAACAAAGCTGACCGGTCTGTCATAAACAAGCTTGACCTCTGACCCTGACCAGTCTGTTGAGGTTTAGCTGGACTCTACGGGTCAGGGGTGCGGACGGAGGCTGGCATTAAAGACAGGATCTCCGGCCATACGTTAGGCTCCGTGACGAGGAGAAGAGAACGGCCGCACGGCGCTAAATCACCACCGTTACCGTGCAGCATGAGGGAGGAAACGTTGTGAACTATTTTAATGTGTTTCAGTAATTACTCCAAAGCATGCTCTCTCACTTTTAGCCTATTCGAAACAGCTGGCCGTCAAAGAACCTCAGCGTTTGGAACCTTAATGAAGGTTTTAAAATAGTGCTGCGTTGTGGGCTGTAGTTGTAATTACCTTGTGGTTCACATTATCCCACAACTGAAGACTAATGAGCTCATCAGTGAAGTCAAACTTGTCTTTCTTTCTCTCTCTCTCTCTCTCTCTCTGAGACGTCCATCTCTCATACCATGAGGATCAGCCTGGGTTAGTGGGGTGAGATTAGAGTGGATTAAACGACAGAGACTGTCTCCTCAGGTGTTGGTGCAGTTAGGTCATGGTATTCAGTCTGTGTACTCCTCTGTAAACTGTAAGCCTTTTGTCGTACTTGGGCGTGTTAACTATACCTGCCAACACTCCCATTTTTCTTACCAGGAGTCTCCCAGAGTTCACACCCACCCCCCCCTTTTCTCCTGTCTTGCTCCCGTTTTTGTAATTTCTCCTATGTTTTAAAACAGCTATGTGACTGCATAAATCAAGTAAGCAAAGCCGTGTGTGTTCTGCTTGTTCAGTGGATGGCTTGACCAGTAGCCAGAGTGGAACAAGTAATGATTAAAATTTTAACATGGATCAAATTTCATTAAAGAAGTTTAAATGTGTGTGTGGGTGTATATATATATATAGAGAGAGAGATTCTTTTTTTATGCCTGTCAGTAAAGAGACTCAGTAGGTACACACAAGCAATATTTTCACTTTGTTTACTTTGAAAAGTGTGTTAAGTTGTGTGAAGTATGTGCTGTGTATAAAGTGTGTGAAGTGTGCTTGCAGGAGCAATAATTCCTGAAAAGTAGAAATTATTATGCTGGAAAAATCACATTCACATGTTGGCCTTAACACTGAGCTCAGATCATCTAGAGTATTCACTGACTGTCAGCTGGGTCCATCTTCTCTCCAGAGCCTGCAGCGTAGCGGAGTGCTGACACCACACAGGAAGGGTACCAGCGAGATTAAATTATTACGTATTGATTTAGGCTTATCTGTCATGAAATTCCCCCTTTTTGGCTGCACAGCAAAACAGGGCATTCATCTCACACAATACGTAATTGAATAAAGATCTGTTGGGCGTATGGACCTGAAAGTAGGTGAAACGGGAAAACATTCTTAATGTGTCTGACGCTGTCTTTACTCAGTGGATGAGATTTCTCACTGATTCAAATGCTTAAGTGTAAGCATTTTTTTTGTTCAGGAGTTCTCATTGTTACATGAAACTATTACAACACAAACTCTTTACTAAACAGGTGCATTGTGTGTAAAAGCTGCAGTGTGTATGATTTAGAGATGATGGCATCCTGTGCTTAAGATGCACTTTGTGCTTTGATGAAATTGTAATATTACACACTCTTCCCCCTTCTGTTGCGCACAGAGTCACATTACCCCTTTTCCACTGCGGCGGTGCTGGTGCCGGCGCCTAATCGAGCACGGGGGCCGTGCTTTTCCACTGACAAAATACTGGTGCCGGTGCCGGCACGGCACCACAGAATTGCTGGTCCTAAAAGTTGTAACTGCTGACATCAGTGGCTATGCCAAAAAAAAAACCACGCGAGAACCAATCAGTTCAGCGTTTGATGTGTTTGGTACATGATGTTCTCTAAAGAGGCGGGAGAGAGTAACAAAAAAAAGTCTTACCAAGATAGCAGTAGGCTAAAGGCTATATGTAGCATGAAAATATGTATATGATTAAAAGATGTATGTTCCCCCCTTTTGTGTCTACATCAACACAGGCTGTTGTTTACATGTTACAGGAACATAGTCGTACCCAGAGCGGTAGATAAAATAGACCACTGTAGAGCTTCATCTGAGCACTCATTTAACCTTTTGAGCTAGTGACAGGCTTACTATTTTCATGAATTTCACCCCAGAGCCAAAAGTTTTAGGGCAAAATTCGTGAGGTGTTTCGCTGTGTGGAAGCCTAGCATAAAAGTAAAAAGCAAGCGAATGCGTTCTGTCCGACATTATTTTTCCCCATGGAATTTACCCAAACTTTCGCTACGTAGCATTCGGTTCCCAAACCTGTGGAAATGCAGGCCGGTTCTCAAAAGGCACCAAGGCAGCACTGGCTCCGCACCGGCACGGGCACGGGCACCAGCACCGTCCTAGTGGGAAAGCGCTAATGCACGATCAAAGAGAGATCTGACAGAGGTCATGGCCAAGTCTCTGTGAAAATGTTGAATGAGAAACGTGAAAAAGCTGTGTGCGCTGGTGTAGTTGTGTTAACTGTGTCTCATCTGTGTCACATTTTATTATAGTATCTGGTCTATGATGCTGTGATGTCTTGTTAGCTGTGTCTAATCTGCGAACCTGTTCTGTAGTGTTGGGTTAACTGTGTTTGTTCTGTGATGCTGTGCTGGGCTGTTGTGATAGCTGTGTCTAGTCTATGATTGTAATGTGATAGCTGTGTCTAATCTATGATGTGATGTGATGTGCTGTGCTGTCGTGTTGTGATAGCTGTGTCTGGTCTATGATGCTTTGCGGTTGTGATAGCTGTGTGTAGTCTATGTTTGTAATGTGATAGCTGTGTCTAGTCTCTGATGTGCTGTGCTGTTGTATTGTGATAGCTGTGTTTAGTCTATGATTCTGTGCTGTTGTATTGTGATAGCTGTGTCTAGTCTGTAATGTGCTGTGCTGTTGTACTGTGATAGCTGTGTTTAGTCTATGATTCTGTGCTGTTGTATTGTGATAGCTGTGTCTAGTCTATGATGTGCTTTGCTGTTGTATTATGATAGCTGTGTCTAGTCTATGATGCTGTGCTGTTGTGATAGCTGTGTCTGGTCTATGTTTGTAATGTGATAGCTGTGTCTAGTCTATGATGTGCTGTGCTGTTATATTGTGATAGCTGTGTCTAGTCTGTAATGTGCTGTGCTGTTGTATTGTGATAGCTGTGTCTAGTCTATGATGTGCTTTGCTGTTGTATTATGATAGCTGTGTCTAGTCTATGATGTGCTGTCGTGTTGTGATAACTGTGTCTAGTCTATGATGCTGTGCTGTTGTGATAGCTGTGTCTGGTCTATGTTTGTAATGTGATAGCTGTGTTTAGTCTATGATTCTGTGCTGTTGTATTGTGATAGCTGTGTCTAGTCTATGATGTGCTGTGCTGTTGTATTGTGATAGCTGTGTCTAGTCTATGATGTGCTTTGCTGTTGTATTATGATAGCTGTGTCTAGTCTATGATGCTGTGCTGTTGTGATAGCTGTGTCTGGTCTATGTTTGTAATGTGATAGCTGTGTCTAGTCTATGATGTGCTGTGCTGTTATATTGTGATAGCTGTGTCTAGTCTATAATGTGCTGTGCTGTTGTATTATGATAGCTGTGTCTAGTCTATGATGCTGTGCTGTTGTGATAGCTGTGTCTGGTCTATGTTTGTAATGTGATAGCTGTGTCTAGTCTATAATGTGCTGTGCTGTTGTATTGTGATAGCTGTGTTTAGTCTATGATGTGCTGTGCTGTTATATTGTGATAGCTGTGTCTAGTCTATGATGTGCTTTGCTGTTGTATTGTGATAGCTGTGTCTAGTCTATGATGTGCTGTGCTGTTGTATTGTGATAGCTGTGTCTAGTCTATGATGTGCTGTGCTGTTGTGATAGCTGTGTCTAGACTATAATGCTGTTGTGTAGTGTTGTTTTGTGTTAACTTTGTCTGTTCTGCAATGCTGTATTATTGTGTTGTGCTAGCACTGCCTGTCAGTAGTATTGTTCAGTCATTGTTTTTGATGAGTGTGTTTAGACTCTCCATCCCCAAACACTCACACAGCCCAACACTGGTGGGAGTTGTTAGTGCGCGGGGCCGGGGGTGCTCTGTCATGTTGGCATGTTTAATAAATACTGTCTGTGGCTTGGCTGATAGCATCTCCTCTGTCAGGGGGATTCGGGGGTGCTCTGGTGGGACCCCTGGCTCCAGCGCCATGGAGACCCCCTCACTAGAGCCCCATCAAACCAGTCTCACATCACAAAACTATTCAGGCCCTCTTATGGAAGAGCCTGAAAAATCTCAGCTTTTTTCTCTTGTGTTGAGATATCTGACCTCTCATGCATGTGTTTCACTGCTGATAAAGTCTTAGAGAAACAGATCTGGCCCATCACTGCAGGTGATATGCTGTGTTCTAGTGTAAAGGGAAACTGTGCCGGCTGGAAGCGTGGAGGGAGCGGACCTGTGCCTTTGGTCCATCCTGTCTATTAGGGTGGAATCATTACTGTATGTGTATGTACTGTAGTGTGTAATGACCTGTCATCCTGGCCATCCTCCAGTACTGGGTGTTAATACTGGTTTTGTTATGTAATGAAAATGGTATGTTTGGAATAGTTTTAATTCTACAATTACTAATAACAATAACAGCAACAACAAAAACTAGTGTTACAATAACGATTGGTAGTAGTAGTAGTATTGTTGTTGTTGTTGTTGTACATATTATTTAAAGTTCACCTCTGAGACAGATTGCATTCATAAAAGAAACATAAAAGCCATGTGAAATGTGTGGTGTCCAGTCTGTTCTAGGAGCAGAGGGTCTGTCTCTTGCCTTCCGCCACATCGTCAGCTCCCTGTTGTGGTACTGCTCCCAGCACCCCAGTGAGGAGCTGCTGCACGAGGTTATCATCTGTGTGGGCTACTTCACCGTCAACCACCCTGACAACCAGGTGAGCTAATGTTCTCTAAATCAGCCACTCCAGCACAGTGCAGTGTCTGAACGTCCGTTTAATTTACACACCACAACACACTCTGCCTGTCCTCCTATTATTAAGCTTCATAAATATTAAAATGTGTTCGTTAGTGTAACATTGATTGTCATGTTTTAGTAATTGGTTACAAAGTACTAATATGATCACTGTTTTTATTCATATGCTTAATTTTCAGTATGAAAGAACACATGCACTCAGTCAGTATTGGCCAGTGTGCTGCTGCCTCTCTTCATTAGCTGGAGAGCGGGTGTACTTTTCTCCTAACAAACAACCAACACAAAGGCAACAAAAGACAGGGGGTGAATAATTCAGTAGCTTTGCCACCCTAGTGCTGTTACAGAGGTTGTTGTGCTCTGCCTTTCAGAGTAGGTCATTGTCTTCTGGCAAACAGTTGGCCTGGGGAGGGTTTTTGTGTGTGTGTGTGTGTGTGTGTGTGAGCTCTGCCAGAAACTCAACCAACAGACACAGATCAGTGTGGCATGAAACGGGGGGTGGAGGGGATGAATACATACGCACTCACACAGGTGCTCACAGTGGAGCTGCTCCGTCAGCCGTGCAGCGTTTGCCTGGTCCCTGCCCTCAGCACCATGCCACACTCGGTCGGGCTTTAGTTAAACGAGGCCCGTTTCACGGCGCCAGCAGCCCAGGCCCCGGGAGGGGAACCTGCGCGGAGGACGGTCAACGTCCTCGCAGTAAGGTCAGAGCCTTGGCAATTTATGGGCTGATTACAGATTCTAATTTAAAATATTTTTGGTCTTAATTAAAGATACGGCCTACGTTTTATGGGGGTTCAGCTCGCCTCCACCGCTCTGATCCAATTTAATTATTTTGATGTACGTAATTAGCATTTGTTGGCCATTGTTGAGCTGATTTGCATATTATATTGGATAATTGAATGAGGGGCTGCTGATTGAATTAGGAAGGAGTGACAGATGATTGGGTTTTGTGCTCACACCAGGGGAAGTTAACGCCATGAGCGGACTGGGAATAGCACCTATTGAATATTCATCCAGCCCCCCCTCCCCAAGCCACCCACCCACCCACTTTGCTAATTTGAAAAATGCTGCTCTAGAAAGTCTTTAAACTTGTGACTTTTCCTCAGGACACAAGCTGTTTTTTTACCATTTGGCTGTAATTCAACTTTTGATATTAAAAACAATGCATACTGTTACTCTGGCAGGTGCAAATGGATCAGAGCCGGAAAAACGTAGCAAAAAATATTTCAGTCAACCAGTGACCATATATGGAATAATGCAGTATTTTCCTAAATCTAAACTTTGTTTTGTTTTGTTTGTTTGCACTGTTTCAATATAGTTAACAGCTCAAATCAACTAAAGGTTGACCATATGAGTTTTTCAACTGTTAATGGATTTCATGTGTAAATTCCCTTTGTTCCTTTAGCATTTAAAAGTATTTGTCAGGGAACCATACTGGTGAAGGGGGGGTTGAAAAGTGCTGCAATATTGTCCAAATTCCACAGGGCCGATGCTTGGCACTGGCCCAGACCCTGGACTGTGTTTGTGTGGGACGACTGGGAACAGCGTAGGAATAACGGGGGTCGGCTTTGGCCTTCGTCATGCTAATGTAAGCACTGGCAGGACACAAAGACAGCGCTGACCCAAAGCCCGTGCAGTTCCATGGCCCACTGACTCAGAACTTACGCACCAGTGTGTGTTTACACGTGTGCGTCTGAGGAGAAAAAGATATAGTGCCCCCCCCCCCCCCACCACACACACACACAGAGTACAGACAGACTGAGGTTTTGGAGAGCTGCTGTTCATGGGTGATCCGTGCTGCCGACACAGGGGGTATTAATAATTCAAACCACTACACAAAAAGCCATTGGAGAAGTGACGTATACACAGCACCATCGAAGCATACAACAAGCATCGCATATACAGCCTAGCACTTGATATATTCTCCCCTGGGAATCCTACAGTAATGATATTGAATGAGTAGCACGGAATCTGGGAAGATACTGATAAACATTTCTTAAACGTCTTTCCTGTAACTGTGGCGGCTGTCAAGAAAGCTGTGTTTTATGCCGGCGAGGAGCCGCAGACATGATTTTCTGCAGGTTTATGATGACAGGTATCGGCTGTTTATGAGTCACCAACTGACTCTCTTCGCCTTTGAGACGAAAGAATCTCTAATTGCGAACGCTGCGAGCCGATGACATAGCCTGAGACGCCTAAAAAATAAACTGTCAGAAATGAGAGCGTGGAAAAGCTGATTTGAGAGTCGTTTTAAGACAGAGGCCGCATTTTTGTCTTGTCCGGGAAACAACTGCCGAAGCACACAGATATTTAAACACATGGCAAAGACAGCCAAATCTCTCATTTTATTATCAGTTTCTTTCTCAAGCGCTCAGCGTTTCATCCAGTACTGAAAGATAGCAAGGTGCTGGAGAACATGCTGCCTCAAGCAGATGTCTTCTTTTCAACACTGAACCTCCAAAAAAGCCAGACTGGAGCAATCCAACACACTCATCCCTCTTATCTCCCTGCGCACTCCTTTCTTTCACACTATTTCTTTCTTTCTTTTTCTTTTTCTCTTAATCCCTATCTTTCTTTTCATCCTACAAGTACAAAGTTGTCTGCTCTCCTGCATGAGTCCGGTTTCAGTGCTGGGCCTGTAATCTCTGTTAAACTGATGTTGAAACGATGTTTTCAGCAGTCCATTACTGACCAGATAGGCAAGCCCTCTTTTCTTTTTTCTTTTTTTTTTTTGCCTGGGAGGTGTAAAGTTGCTAGTGTAGACGGTTGGGAGCCAGGGGAATGTACATGGAGTCTCTCCTGTGCCTCTCCGGTAAACACAGTGAGGGGGCGGACAAAGTGGCACAGTGAGGGGGCTGTGGCCCAGCGCGGCATTGAGAATGATTTACAGGCTCCCTTAAGGGTGAACTCAGGTTTAAGAGACTGCACTTGTGTGTGTGGGTCCTTTTTTTTTTTTTTTTTTTTCCTCCTTTTTCTTTTTTTAAGTTTGTTTGTTTCCTCATAAATCTCTCAGTTTTGAGGGCTTGGGTGCACTTCCTAATGTTTCGTTTGAGTGTCGTCCAGGTCAGGACGGCTCCCACAGCAGATCTTTCGAAAAGATTATCTTTCATAAGATCAAAGATGACGCGTAGCTCGTTCACAAGCCAGCTGTAAATCACTGTTTCGCATTGTTTAAGCAATCAGGATTTTATGGCGTTTGATGCTCTGAGATGTCCTAGCCCTTTATTTTTTTTTTCCTAATGTCTTTTTTTTTTTTCTTAGGCACGATTTCCTCATCCTATTCTCTTGTATCTGGCTGAATGTTTTTCTCCTGTGTTGTCGTCGGTCGGTCTGGCCAGAGGACAGTATTTACTGTGCGTTTGTCACAGACCTGTTGGTGGGTGGTAAGAGCTGTTAAGATAAGTCGTTTCAGCAGTTACTTCCTTTCCAAAGAGAGCTCTCTCTCTCAGCATAGTCACATGTGGTTCGCCCTTCAATCTTATCAACTAGCCGGCAGCCCCCCCCAGCCCCCTTTACACTAATGCCAGTGTTTAGAGAAGGGAACGACTGATGGTCTGGTTTGTATTTGGGGGCCAGAGGCTTAGATTTGTGACTCTGTTTGAAGGTTGACACATCCTGGTCTCACAAGCAGAGGTGTAAGGGTGTCTAACCTCTGAGCATGACTGGGAAAGATCTGTCCTCTTTAGGACTCTCTCTCTCTCTGTCTCTCTCTCTCTCTCTCTATCGCTGCAGCTCAGGTCCCTAAAGAGCACCGTCCGTTGAATGAAGAATGTGTGTGTTATTTTTGGAACCATATACAACATCCCTTGTCTTCTTCATCTACAGTGGTGTAATCTGTAATCTTATGTGTTAAGACATTTCGATCAGTTTTCACAGCCCAGTTATCTCCTCTGTGCTGCTGTCTTGTTTGTCTTTCCTCTTCTGTTCTCTTTTGGTTCAGTAAACTTCTCCAAACCTCAGACTCTCAGCTCTGCCTCCCGTTCACCTTGAAGCTACTCGAGTGTGTGTTTGCGTTTCGGAGCATTAACTTTACGCACCCTTTGTTTTTTTCGAGGAGACACGGTTATGTAATGGAGAGCTGTAAAAGTATGGCCCAGTTTGAATACTCCAGCGCTCTGTACGTAAAAAAAGCACAGGGTTGGCTGCCCCCCCCCCCCCCCCCCCCCCCCATCTCCATTCCTTTTTTTTATGGCCCTCTATGTTAAAGCGGGGGCTGATTCACAAGTTCAAACACTTGCCGCTCATTTTATGACGGCTTGGTCTGAATAGACACTTCTGTGGAAGGTGGGGGACTTGGCTGAGGTCTAATCCTGGGTTTGGAAGTCCGTTTTGGAGCGGGGCCATTATTCTTGTCCGTGGAGAGGATCTGGACAGTTTTTCTGCGGCGTTCGGGTTGGAGGTAACTTCTGGTCTCTCTCCGCACTTTCCGTCTCCCTGTGGTGGACACTTGAGGGTGGACAATTTGTTTAGGCGTGTGAAGATGGAGCACCTTGCTGCAGCCGGATTATGAGAGGCCTGCGTGATTTGTGGGAGAAATGTCCGCAGAGCTGCTGCCCTCGCCGCCCAACACACACACACACAAACTCCCAGCCACACTCATCCCATGTCCAAGGTTCTGGCTGCTGTGGTTTGGTTTACAGTTTGAGTCTGAATGCCAGGGTCTGTTAAGGTGAATGGATCTTCAGTGTTTCTGAGCCATTGTAATTTGTGATGCTCTGCTCTGCCCGGTGAAATATAGTTGTGCAGCTCTACCGCTCTCCCCTCCTTCAGCAGGGGAGTAGTGTTTTGGATTATTCCAGTACTCTGTGCGACAGTGTGAGCCTAGCAAAAAAAAAAAAAAAAGAAGAGGAAGAAATCCTATTCAGCATTACTGACACTATGCAGCCCCCACCACTGAAAACAAACCAGAGCTTTGAAGTAGTTCTTCATTCACTGAAGCCGTGGAGGAAACCTCGTTTTTCATGCATTCCGTGGGAAAAGATCATTAATCGTAAACGAGTGAAAAACCAGTGGTTTATAACGAATGGTCAACACAGGACGCCAAGTTCAGCTGGGCGATGGTCTAAGACCCAGAAGCTCTCGCTTTCTCTCTCTCTCTCTCTCTCTCTTTCCTATGCCGGTCAGCTGTTTAGGGCTTTTAGTGCCATTAAAAGGCTCCTGCCTGGTTTATTTTAGCCGTTCAGTAAAGCATCTTTAAACAGTGCCTTGTACAAAAGCACATCTCTGGAGGGCCTTTGAACGCTGCTGTAGAACAGAGTTTTGAGGGCCCTCACCTTGAAATGATAAAAGAAGTGAGTTATCACTTTGTTTATCGCACTCTTAAACCACAAAGTACATTATTAAAGACAGAATGCTTTGGAAGAGTAAAGTTAAGAGTATTTTTAAAATCTTGTAAATCCTTGTAATTTATGTCCCGGTGGGTCCCCTGGAATTTCACCCCACCCTCCTGGTTTGCATTTGGGTTGAGCCGCCAGCATGAACAGGGGCATGTGTGTGTGTGTGTTGTAGTGACCTCCTGCTTCTCTGCCCATACTCCTTTAGCACGGAGGATCTTCCCAAGCTGTGAATAGATGCCTCCAAATCTAACAGCACGTGGGTGGACCACCCCTTTTTATCAGGCTGTCCTGGGAGTGATGTGTTTTTAATGCCAGTGCGGGTCCGGATGTGATTGTGTGATCGACGGCTGTGATGTTGGGGATTAGTATGTTGGCCTGGAATGAACGCTGTTAATGGTATTGCTTCATTTCTGAAAGTGGCAGAAGCTCGGGGACAGTCGGGTGTCTACCCCCCTAATGGACACCCCCCCCCCCCCCCCCCCCCCCAAAATACACAGACACACACACACACACATTGCCCCACTTTTGCTCCCCTCCTGCTCTGCACCTCACCCTCTGTTTCTGTGCCACACACACACACACACACAGGCGTCAGAGGACACTGTGCACTGTGGGATCACTGTGATTATTTTAGAGCCATAACTATGAGTGAGGGCTTTATTATGCAGCCATGAACTCCATATCACCGTTGCTGCCTTTAGTTGTTTCCTGAGTCACTCAGGGGTTGTGGCGCATCCGTCCTCCGCTCCGTTTACTCCTCTCAGTGCTCTGTCTGTACCTGTGGCCCAGAGGAGGAGCAGAGCATCCCCACATGTATTTTATGGTGTGTAATTGTGTGGTGGGAGGCTTTGCCCTCTCTCTCTCCTCTTAATGGCTGTTTGTGTGTTGTTTTAGTGGCAGATTTACGTGTGGGAGGGACACGGGCGGTCCTGATTTATGACTGGCCATGGCGTTGCCTTACCCTGTGTGTGTGTGTGTGTGTGTGTGTGTGTGTGTGTGTGTGTGTGTGTGTGTATGTGTGTGTGTGTTCCAGGTGATTGTGCAGTCTGGCCGTCAGCCCAGCGTGTTGCAGAAACTGTGTCAGCTGCCGTTCCAGTACTTCAGCCACCCACGCCTCATCAGAGTACTCTTCCCCTCCCTCATCTCCGCCTGCTACAACAATGCACAGAACAAGGCCATCCTGCAGCAGGAGATGAGCTGTGTATTGCTGGCCACCTTCATACAGGTACACACACACACACACACACTACAGACATACTTACTCACGCACTAAGCTCAGGAAAAACTCACACACACAATTCAATACACATATACACACAATGTATATAACAATTTGACAACACACAAACACACATGAACACAGGTATATATGCTTAACACTCCACAAACTATGTAACTGAAACAGTTTATTTACATGCATGCCACCTATACGCAATCCTTTACATTCATGCGCAGTGCTATGCACTGTAGAGTACCTCATACCAACTGACAAATGTAACACAGTGGCCTCTCCTGCCCTACACACTCTCCTGTCTGTGCATCACACCTGCAACCCTAATACTAATACCCCTTCATCCACATGTTCTCCCCCTTAAAACCCCACAGCCCCTGCACTGCATCAACCCTATGACTCTATCTGTCCGTTCTCTGGCTTCCTCTTTGTTCTACCTTCCTTTGTTTTGTTTTGGGGTTTTTTTTGCCACTAACTCCTTTCTTTAAAGGAGGGAAGGGGACTCTGCCCCAGATGGATGACTTCCCCTGTGCTTTTGAGTGGATTTACCTGCCACTGGTTGAGCCTCTTGTAAACACACGGGCTCCTTCATCTTCCCCGTGACAAGCCTCCCTGCCCCGCACCGCTGACTCTATTATTTATGTAAAGATTACTCTTTACCCCAACAATGACAGGCACTTGTCATTTTGTTCAAACAGTGGGAAGACGTATGGAGTCCTAGACCCTGGCGTCGTTTGTTGAAGCACATGAAAACTTTTTATGGGGGGGGGCGGTTGTATTTGTGTTCATTTCTCTTTTAGCTTCCCTTTTTAGAGAAGGTGAACCTGCATAACATTTGTACAGCTTAAATGAAACTTCCGTAAGTGCGTGTTGAATGAACTTGAGTAAGAATTCGTTTGTTAGTTGTTCAGGCTGCTGTTGTGTTTTTAAAACATGCTGTGTTTTTGGCACCGCTAGTGAACTGAGTCCAGCTACAATTTGTTAGGATGTGATGTTAAAAACAATTGTTAAGTGTTGAACCACCCACAAGAATACTTGTTTTTCTAATCTTTTATATTCATTAGTCTGGGGGGAAACAGTTACTACATTTCTAGCTCTCCTCTGAATATAAAGACATTCAAACTGATGGCGAATTTGGTTTGGATCAAATAGCTTAACGACACAGGAAGTTGACTTTTGGTAAATACAAGACAAAATGTTGAAGACAAAATGTCTCTTGTTGGTGTATAGAGATGATGAATACATTTTTCCCCCTGTTTAAACTGTAGGACTGCACTACAAATGAGAACCACACAGACAACAGATCATCACAACAGGGAGGTGAGTCACATCATTCTTTAAATCAAGTCTCTTTCTCTCTCTCTCGACCTGCCTCGCCGTTTACTGTATTTATTCAGGTGTTAGATTTTTGCTCTTATTTAAACATTTGTCAAGCAAAATCATAGCTATTATGATTGGCTCAGTTTTGTTGTTTTTGGTGAAGAATAATTTGTTAGCTCAAGACCTTGCTTAAATTTTTCATAGGGGAAAAATCGAAGCCTGTCATGAATTGGTTTGGAAGAAGTCTTTTTGAAACGAATTGTGTTTGTTGCCAGGGTGCATTGGAAGGAGAGTTTGGCCTGCTTTCTGATCAGGTTTACCTGATACCTTCTTCTCTTTTCTTTTCTCTCTGACAGAGAAAGGCTCCCCTCCACTGGATTACTGTGAGCTGCCCAATCGTTTCCCCCGAGACCAATGGGAATCAGCGCTGCAGTTCTTCCTCAAGAAACAAGAGGACTGATTCTAGAAAGAGAAATGCACTCTTGTCTTCTTCAACATGAAAACAGACACAAACTCTCACACCACTGTAAACACTAGTGCACAAAGCCCCACACGGTAGTTCCATCCCCCATCTCCTCTGTCTTTGAGCAGTTACTGTAAGGTGACGTGCATCTCTAAAGTCTCACACAATACAAAGCTCTTTCTCTGGAAGCAAATAAATAACGAAACGAGACCAGCACAATAGCTCTTTATTCCAATTACAATCAAAGTTGATTCTGAACTGAAGTATTTTGTAAACTCAAGTGTCATATTATTTCTAAGTCATAAATTGTTGGAGGAAAACATTTTTTGCTTTGATTAGAGGGAATTTAAAGTTACTTAATGTATTATGTATATGTAAACTTAATTTCTATGCAAGATACAAAAGAGGAATGTTGCTCCTTCCTTCATTATGTTTTTTTCTCACACCTTTAGTTAACACAGTCTGAGTATGTCTTGAATGCATTTATGAATTATTTTGTTTGTGAGCTGTCTTTGTCATTGTTCAAGCCTCTGCATTGCGAAGCACTTAAGTAAAAGTGGTTTAATTTATTTAAAGTTCACATTTCTATCACGTTCAATAAAATATTTATTATGGTTCAAATCTGGTGTTTTCCAACCTTCTCTGTTACCACTCACTGTCATCACGCCACTCTGCCGCCAAGCGCAATGGTTACTAGATCTGCCGTTGTATATCAACGTCATCTTCACTCGTTTTACGATCACAGTCAACATTTACAGAAATATGTATCAAATTCTTTAATTATCACCTTTCCCCGCAGTAAACTGCTAATGTGACGTTCATACTGAAGCATATTAAATTTGGATCAAAAACTTCTGGGCCGGAAGCGGCCATTAGCAAATAAAATGAGTTAAAAGTGGAAGCAACTATTTTATCTTATTCTCATGTTTTACCTTATTACCTTATTTTACCTTATTGTTTTTTCATTTAAAAACAGTGGTAGAAGCGAGTGTCTTTACCATGCAATGGCTGCATTAGCGGAGTTTTTAGTTGCATTCGCTTAATTAAATT
Source organism: Chanos chanos (assembly GCF_902362185.1). Classification (NCBI taxonomy): domain Eukaryota; kingdom Metazoa; phylum Chordata; class Actinopteri; order Gonorynchiformes; family Chanidae; genus Chanos; species Chanos chanos. The sequence goes on from NC_044496.1 coordinate 36,573,753, forward strand.
TCACTTAAATTTCGTGTATTTCGGCCTCTGCATATAGATGCGAGATGTAGGCCTATTTTATAACGCTGTAGTTTTTTGTCAAAATATCACTTTGGCAATATGTGGAGCCACACTTCATGTTTTTGCTGCAGTATATTTGAAATGTATCAAAGAGTAAAAGAGGAGCCCGGGCCTCTGAGTTGGTCTTGCTCGGGACCTCAGACGCCTCGGGGTGTAACAAAACGGTCGCTGTTGCTCCGCTAGTACCTGCGTTTGTGTGACTCACCCTAATCCACACATCACCGAGCCTGAGTCATTTTATACACCACTCTGTCAATACAAGCTGGAGTCTCGAGAGGTAGACCCACCTTGTCAATTTCACAATCAGCCATAACTCAGAGTCGCTGAAAGTGACAAACAGTGATCTTTTGAATAACTGTGTGTGTTTGTGCGCGCGCAAAAACAATGAATTACTGAATGTGTGCGCGTGTGTCAAACATCAGTAGTCTTCATTTTCTGAGATTCTAAAAGAGCTTTTCTCAAAATCAAGTAGGCTAAAATATGCTTGATGTGTATCCCTCGGCCCATACTGAACAGCAGCCGGAAGAATGTGAAACTACTCCGATTCTCCGGCGGCTTTTGTTCAAACATTAACAGACTGTGTCGGGATTTTAAACCAGTTTTTAATAGACTTCCCCGGTATTTTCCTCTCATCGAACAGTGAGAGACATTTACACCCTCACACACCCACACACACACACCCCTTCTGTCATACTGAAGAACATTTGAGAGCAGCAGTTACTTAGTTGGCACTTACGTACAGTTCTTTTCTGTTCCTTCGTTGTTAAATGTATGTTCATTTTTTCGGAAAAAAAAGTTCCTGAAATTTTGAAAAAAAAAATCATATATGATCTGTGATGTTTTACGAAATGGACTTTGGGAGAAACGTTCGTTCCCTGTCTGTATCAAAACCTCATTGAGAAGTGGTGACGTTAGCGCAGGGAAAGAATTCCCTTCTGATTTCCCCCATTTGTTATTGTTCCAGTGAAATTCTGAAGTGCCTCTCCTGCGAGAATGACACCATTTATTTTCGTTAGGCTACCCAGGACAAATAGACAGAGATGAACGGAGGATCAGCAAGGTTTGCTTTTGTTTTTATGAATGAGAAACACCTTAATTGTATTGGACGACATATTATCATCATCATCATGGATTTAACTAATTAGCCTCCGACCTGGTCTTCACAGACATTATATTAAACTGATCTGTTCTTTTTTTTTCCTAATTATTTTTTAAAAAAATCTGTTTTAGTGCATAATCAGTATGTACAGGGCTTACATATTTAATACATTCCCATTAATAGATTATATAGATTTATGTTTAATTTAGTATAGGAGATGTCATAAATATCATCATCACTAAACCAAAGTAATTTGATCAGGATTATTCCTTGCTTTAATTGGGCCAACATTAATAGATGAAGAAATGATCAGGGTTCCCTTCAGTAGCCAGTGTGTCCAGACCGAGGAGCATCCACGACTCTGCAGAAGTGGAGGCTGGGGGTATTTGCGTTTTTAAAAATCAAAGCGTCACAGCTGTTTGATTCCTGTTAACATTTCAGTGATGATTGAGTTGTTGACATAGGCCTATTTACAGTCCCGCGGTCCTTCTTTGCAGACTTTAATGTGTTCTGGATGACTGATACGACTTTGTTCCTCTAGATCTCAATTCGACTCTGAAATTTTGAGATTTCAACATCTCTGTTATTTTATCCCCCTTTTCAAGCTGCCTGAATCCTATCTTCGGATTGCCATGTAAACTAATTATTTAATGTTTGGGTTTAGTTTCCATCTAAATGAATTTGATTGCAAGTGAACTGCTGCCAATCTGTATTCAATTATTAACAGATAATCACATTAAGGATGAAATGTAAGCCCAGATTTTGTATTTGACCTCCTGATAGATAGTACACAGACATAGCTCATTCTTCATTTGTTGAAACTAGTAATAAAAATAACTAGTCAACATCGAATTACACTTACGATTATATAGGAACACTTAAAGATAAAAAAATAAAAACATTAAGCGACTTAAGTGCCAATTCTTATTCCCTTCCCATTTTAATAATTGGAATATTTCCATAAACATAACGTGTATTTTATTTGTTAATTTTATTTATTTGTCATCATTATTACTCTCATTACTATTACTGTTAGCATTATTTTATTTCCCAGTTGCATTTAACTGTATTTTCATTAAAAGGTTAAGATTTCTCATCTAAAACTCTAGATCTGATAGTGAGTAGCCTATAGTTACAGGTGATCGGTTATGGCTGCTGCATACCGATCTCAATCAATGCAGGCTGCAGAGTTAACAAATAAAAACGGGAATTACTTATTGTCTGTTTGGTCTCTCCTTAAGAGAGAGGAAAATAACGTTGCTGAAAAGACCAAGTCGAGAGCAAAAGACGACTGACATGACATCGATGATAACCCTTAGACATTAATTTCAAAAGAGGGGATTCGAATTCTTTTTTGCTGACTGATAATTAAATTTTTGATTAATTTGAGTCAAGCGAGTTGTTGTCGATGTCACCTAATTTTCCTTCCTCTAATAAGAAAGTTAGTAGGCTTCTCTGAAACAAATTGGCGGTTTCTTCTACATAAACTGTGGCCTGACCTGATCTCTTCATGGCTAGCGGCTAGTATCGGCTCAGAGACTTGGACGGAATGAAAATAAACCCGAGATATGCAAGGCTGGGTTAGCCGAAAGGGAGTCCCCTTTAGCGCTGCGTAACAGAGAGGTGGGTTTGTTGTGGCTCCATTCAATGTATCGTTTGCAGGTGATGCCAGGCGTAGATAAGGACCCGCCGATCCTTGTCCTCTGTCTAGACTGATGACTTTACAAGAAAAACTAGATTGATCACAACACAGCTTGATGGGAGAGGTCAATATCCGGTCCACACGATAAGAATTCGCACCGATGCATGTTTGTGGCCAGTGGAAATGGTTGATATTTACAGCACTAGTATATGAAATCGGTTGTAGCTATTTATCTCACAGAGATGTTGCCTTGTAATTTGGATTAATACATGCAAGGTGTTTAAAGGGTAAAAAAAAGATCAGTCAAACATTTAGTTAAGAATGTGGTGAAATTATCTTCCCCCAATCTAAACTGATAGCGCACTTAGGTAGCTAATTTATACGCTGCATTTGGCATGATTATCAAAAAAGCTGAAAGATATGGACAACGTTGTCCTAATATATTTGTTATATTACTACAGGAGTAAAAACGAAAACTAAGCTGCTATAGAGGCAAGACGGTAGGCTACATATCCTGTTGAATTTTCAATGTATTTTGAAAAGCCGGAATAATAAAGGCTGTGGACTACGGTATTTAAGATTGATTTGTTACCAATTCGATTTAAGACAAACATAACTGATAAAAAAAAACTCACTATCTCTATGCAAGCAGGAAAAACTGAAAGTATAGACAGCAAAGGCAAAGTAAAATTTAAGCGACTTTCATCTACTGTTATTTAAGTTTACTTAAGATGTAATAATTCTTTTATCTTGTCTTTGGAGTGATATTTTATATTAGCGTAGTCTGAATAGATTTTTCTATAATTTAAAACTTGTTTGAAAGAACAATTCAATTATTCAGTGTTCAGTGAAGAATAACGTATTTGTAGATATAGCTGTCTTGCATGCGAAGTTGCTCAGACATAAACAACACTTAACATGGTTTTATTAAGATTATTTCTTAATTCTCGTATGGACGGCTGTCCTGACAATAAATAACAATAACTTACTTTTTTTCTTGACGTTCAAACAATCTGTCTTCCATCCGCTAAGATAAAATATTTTACAAGTCAGTTTTACACCATCTTCGAAGAACATGCGCATTAAGACAAACGTGTGTCTCAACGACCTACGGAAATAGCACTTGTTGATAAACTAACATAATGGTGACCATGAATGGACACTCTTAAGACAGGTAAAAAAAAAGTTAGAGTGGCTCATAACCAAAATGAAGATGTTTGTTTATATTCCTCGGGTGATCTTCGGCTCGGTCATTTCGGCATCCAAGTGTTTGACAACAGTACTGTTATTCGTTTGGAACTCAGAGACGCTCTTGTAAGTTTCTCCGTTTGGCAAACTGAGTCTTCAGTGTTAGATCCGTTTGTAATTGTATTTGCAATTAATCCCTTTTTCCGGTCGAGGGCGTGAGGTGATGTGTTTTCATGCAGGGCGCGCAGGAACATGCTGAGGCGGGAACCAAGGGTCCAGTGTGGGTCTCACGTCTCTACGGGACTGGGCACCATACTGTTGGGGGTGTCAGGTAGCTGCGACGACAGAGAAGTCACATCACTACCCGATGAGTTACCCAAGGAACCCGACTCGGAAAATGACACCTAGGAGGGGGAAAGGTAGGAGTCAGCGGTCTGTTGATCCATGTATCTTATATGACATTTTTCATTAGCCTAATGTCTGACCTTTAATACACATTCACATTCTTTAGCCAAGACTACCCATGCATTATTAGGGCCTAATCAAAGAAGGCCCATCTGTACCCTGCTTCTCTTCTAAAACCATACATGCCAAACTGAGAAATGTTTATATGGTCTAACACTGACTTTAACGGTGCTTCAATGAGTGTACAGAAGATCACATGAATTGTGTATAAAACAAGGGTTATTTAAGGAGAAGTGAAATGTATCACCAGATATTAGCGTATTAAGATATCAGCTCATGAAGAGTCCTGGAGGGGCAGAGAAACGGTAGCCGAACAAGAAATAATATTGAAATTTCCTGATAATAAATTTGGTAATTGAAAAGATTTTTTATCGCGTGGTGTAATAACAGGCAAAACTCTGATATTGGTGTTTTCAGTGCCAAAGTTTGAAGCCATCACAACTATTTTAACGAGTGTGCGTGCGCCTGAAATGTACATATTACAGGGGGTAACAGACTACTTACCAACTGTTGGAAAGCGGGCTGGTCCAGGTCACTCTGTAAGGCAAACTCGCTCAAGGCTTTCCAGGGCGGCTGGTAGGTCTGAACCTCTACAGGGTTTCCCTGGACTGTGTTATCATGTCTAATGGGACTGCCTGCCACCAGAGGTGTACCTGTTAGTCCTTGGAGATTCTGTAGAAGACCAAGAAGAACTGATGACTCAGCTATAAAGGTTCGACTTGCTCATTGGACGGACACATACACACATTTCAACTTACTTGCTATAAGTTGTTTGTGAATATATGACAGGTATTGTAAATTACTGAGGTGGTAAAGTTATTCAACACCAAACACATTCATTTGTTTGCCGCAAATCTTGCTGACATTGCTTAGAGTCAAAAGTATAAAGAAGCATGTAAATGATGCTGAGGTTTACAGTCATATGCGGTCGGGGCTGACTGAGGGTAAATCGAGGGCCCTTACGGTTTTATCGCTGTGTTGCTGCTGTTGGAGTTGTTTCATGAGCATAGATCTTTTCTTGTCTTTGCAGCGTTTGTTCTGGAACCACACTCGTATAACCCGTGGACTGAGACCGGTCATTTCCACAAGCTGTTCTTTCATTAGCGCGTCCGGCCTCGGGTTTGCGTTGTAACAGGTCCGCAGAGTGTGTAGCTGCTTCTCATTTAATACTGTCCGCACGCGAGTGGTCTTTTCAGACTGCTTGTGAACGTGGTTGCGATGAGGTGGTTGCCGTATTGGCACAGGTTCTGTGAGGGAAAACGGACAATTGTTCACGCTGTTATCTACCGCCCTGCTTTTTCTCACTGATCTATCAAAAACGAATTATCTTTACAGGTATTGGAACTGATATTTATGTTTCAGGCCCACTATCTAGTTTGAATCGTCGTAGTTGAATTATCCACATTTACAAAACACTAATTTGTGACCAGTTGCTTTGTTGTGACCCCTTCGGATATTTGTGGATTCTTGCTGAATTACTTTAACAACTAGGCCTACTGCCATCCCCAGGTTTAAACAGTTCAACAATAGGTGAGCAAAATAAATTATGACGAGAGGTTTAAATACCCTTAATCCGACTAACAAGTTTTATTAAAGAAAATCTGTGACAACAATCATTTCAATGTGCCATAATTTTATTATTTCCGCTGACTAAATTCGGATGAATGACTAACGTGTGCTAATATAAAATTGAGTTGTCACTGTTTAAATCTGTGACTAATCCATAAAGGATCCCGAAAATTCCATTCATAGCATAGCAGTAGTAGAATGCTAAAACTGCATGGAATTCAGTTAACATTGCTATGATTTAGTAAAAGGTTTTATTTTCCACACTGATATCCTTGTTTTCTTAATTACAGACTGTCATTATGCAGCACGGGAAACACTGTCTAAACTGTCGGATCAGAGATTATTGAATAAGGTGATAAATTAAGACAGCTGTCTCATGATTATTTAAAAAATGCTTAATGACTAATTATCAGTAACAATTTTTCATTAATTATTATTACTGAAATTTTACCATACCTCACAAGGTAAAAAGATGATGTCAAATTGTAACAGTCGCTAAACGTTTATTATTACAACGTATAGGCCTATTCTAGTCTTTAAATGCATTATTATTATTATTATTATTATTATTATTATTATTATTATTATTATTGTTGCTATTATTGTTGTTATTATTATTATTATTAGTGGACTGACCTGCCATGTGTAGAGATCTACCAGAGTGAATATTCCCGGGGCTTAGCGGGCTGCCTGCGGAGGCTCGCTCCATTAGTAAGCCATGATCAGCCCGGCACAGGAGCTCCTCATCCCGCAGAGAGAACTCGTCCCCCGGCAGGAGATGTCTGCTGCACACCGAGCACCTGAAACACTCCATGTGATACACGTTGTCCCGGGCCCGCATCACAAGATCATTGCTGCAGAAACCGATGTTACATTTTGCACATTTGATCCCGAATAATCTGAAACGTGTTGAGAAAAAAGGAAGTGTTCAGAAGATTTCTAATGTTACTATGACAGTTCTCAGACAAACACGACGAAACATCCACGATGCACTGATCGACATAGCATTCAAATGTCGCATTTGAAAACTACACTGTTTTATAAAGCAGTAATATGTATCTGTTAATTTTGGAATAGCGTACACATAGCCTAGCAGCTGAGTGTTAGCAAAACAGAACCTTAAAAAATGCATAACTAATAAAATATCGCAAGTTCTTCTAAGTCAACGTCAGCTGCAGTAAAACAGTTTACACTTTGCACTTTGGTTGAACTATAAACTTCTATTCATGTTCCATGTGACGCAAATACTTAAATCCCAAGGTTTGCAAAAATTTTATCATCCATTTACATAGGATATGACTTTTTAACACTATAATGAAAAATGTCTATTTCTACTTTCTACTTCGTTCTATAAATATCTACATACTTCTCTTGTGTCTCATCATCTCTTTGTGTTGAGAATTTATTCGAAATAAGGTCTCTACGAAATTCCAAAGTTCTGAAATCACAAATGTGGAAAAATCAAGGAGACTCCTACCTTACGTAATCTCGTTTGCAGTAAGTCTTGCCATCTCGGACAAAGCAAGTGCACGTCTCATCCAGGTACTGGCTACATTCCGCACACTTCAAACAGGCTGCGTGCCACTCCAGGTCCGGGGAAACTCTCAGGATGTACTGGTCGTGGATCTGACTTCCACAACCAACACACATGGCGATGCCAGGCTTCTCTGTGGAATGCACAAATTAGTACCACCACCTGCACTCCATAATCCCCAGACGCTGTCATTAAACTACACTGTGTAGTCTTTGCATACATTTGTATAGTGTACCGTACATCTATCTGTCTGCGTCCTTGGTAAGTAATAGGATCGATAAATTAGCTTTATATCTCCTTATTTTTTACTGTATGTCACAGAACGGTTATTTTTGTGTATGCTGCTCTTTAAATTATACTGACAATGTTGACCACAATATCATGCTTTCCAAGAAGCATGGAAAATGATTGCAGGTCGATTAATTATATCAGTTATTATTAACGAATTACTGACTATATTTGTTGATGGCCTCTTTCTTCTTCATATACATGTATAAGCTATACATATATGATCAAACGATTAAATTTTGTCGCCTGTATCAGACATTATCTGTTATAGCCTTAATGAATATTGCTATACTATAGTTACCGATCAATCAATCGAAAAAGAAGACAAAATGTCATAAAGGCCCACTGACACAAAGAAACAGCTTAAAAGACACGAGTACTCACTTTTGGAATGATCCCCCATATCACCCAAGAAAGAAGAATGGAGTAGAATATCCACCATACAGGAGGGATTGCGCAGAGAGCTACAGATGAGGAAATAGAGTGTGAAACCGTCCCGTCCCTAGCTGACTAATAACTTCTAACCGAGCAGCGAGTAGCTTAGTGGGAAGAGTCCGACGCGCAGGGTGACGTCACATGCAAACTTGGACCTAGAAAACGTTTGGGATCCAGGGAGGGGGTCTTGCTATAAGCAAAGCGACATAACATTTGCTTCCTGTAACTTGTGACTGGGATTCTTAACAGCTTTACGTAAAACTTATAAAACTTCCATTCGGGAGGCAGAGCGTAAAAGTGTGCCAGATAATTATGCAAAATGAAGAAGCAATTATGTAGTGATGAATAAAGCTCAGCATGGAGTTGATTAACACAAGTCATGCGCCAACATTTTTTTTGTTTATATTTACACATAGGCCTATTTATTGTGCTTGGATTAATCCAGATGTTAAGACGAAGAATTGCATAGAGTTTGGGTTTGTGAAAGATGTGCTTGAAATGCGAGTCGTGAAGTGCATTTGACTCCATACACTGGGAAAAAAACCCTTATGCATTGTTACAAAGCAATGTATGACATGTCTACAGCTACTGGAAGAGAGCCCCCTATTGGTTAAGAAGGAAAAAATGCATTCCGGAATAGAAACATTTACTGGAGGAAAATGGAATTTGGTTTCACCTCAGTGAATGTGCCAAAGCTAAAATTACTTTGGTAAAAATAATAATAATAAAACGTTTAATTTCAGCTGAAATATTACCTGAAATACTCTAAATTAATAAGCAAAATTTCACATTAGATATTTAAGAGTATATGGGTTGGTCTAATTATTAATTCTGGAAAAAACACTAATTTCTGTTTTGCAGTCGTTCGTTCTCCTGACGTCAAGTGCGGACATAGTTGAAGTCTACTTTACGTTATCTGCTGAACACACGTTATGTTCCGCGGGGTTGTTCGGTATGAGTGACTTTCATCCCTGTTTTTCTTCTCGCATACTGCATTTTCATGAGGCCATTTCTATTTGTCGGCAATTTTGTTCTGAGATCGGTCCGTTTACCCACATATATTTTCCACTGACCAGGCCTTTAGTTTTCACATGTATTTGTCATAAACGAATAACAAACATTTATTTTTGCAACTGGCCAAAATCACTTGTTTTCTGTTGACTGCAAACTGTTAAATTCCTCGGGGCATTTTTACGCAGCAGACAAGAGTCGTTTGGTATAACTTCATTTGAAAACGTACACTATTGTTTATTTCTTATCGTCTGTTATAGATACAGAGAGAAATTGAAATTAATCAGTGACAAAAATTTAATTTTGTTCGGGATCTAAAGTGATCACCGCAGCAGTGCGACGACCTCGGCTTATTGGTTTATTTGTTCAAGATGTCTACATTTGACTTGACATGGCGCAAAATCGTTATACACACGAGCCATCTCTTCAAGTAGTGACCGTGTATCCAACCTCACCTTTGACATTGACCCTTAGCCCACATACAGATAAATCTAGGTTACAAGGTAAACTAAAGATGTCATCTATTAGGACGAGTGAAGAAAGCCCTCTTTAGTTTTATGCTTGGTTTTGATGGTTTATCGTGTAAACTACGCTCTCGGATATGTCCACTTATAGTCATGCAAGCTTTGTAGTCTAAGATTGTGCTGGTTGTCATGAGGGATTTTCGTTACATTTATGTTTTCGTTTACAAATTGATTTCCCGTTTTAAAAGTAAAACATTTTAAAAGTCTCAGCTTTCGGTTATTGATTCAACAATATCGGTTCAGTTGTAATGTTTTAGGAAGACTTGTCGTGTTATGTTACAATCAATAACTTAATTAAATCAAGTAAACACGTAAATCAAATTTCGATTAATTTAGTTGTACCGTTACCTTTAAAATTTCCATTGGCATAAGCCTTTTGTATATTGTCTATTTATTCTTGTTTATTTTCTCTTGGTTTATTCATGCATTTACTTTATCATTCTTCTACATGTATTTATATTTGCTGAATTGCACGTCTTATTAGGCTACTTTCTGTACACAATTTACTCAGCGTTGAGAGCTTTGTAAAATTCTATGAGGAAAATTCATGAAGTAGCCTACTTACTAAATTATACTAAAAATTGCAACCAAAATGTTTACAAGATTCATACGTGCTTTGATTACAAGATAGGTTTATTAAGGAATTCCAAATGTTAACTTCGACGGGAATTTAAAAATGGACCTCTCTTTCCTTATCATTTTTTTTTACTACCACTGATCACAGAGTAATTTATATGCTTTGAAATACGGCTATCAATGATTGGACCTTTTGATCGACAATCCACATCACATGTTATGACTCTACAGAAAACATGGCATTCTTCAGCTCCATCTTCAATGTAGCAGAAATGTAACTTTCAGTTGACCTCTACGGCAGTTAACCTTGAGCGTGCTCTTATTCTCCCCTCTGATTTTAGATCACTTTCAGCGTGAATTGATGTGATTTCGGTAACTGATACAGATTAGGCATTTCTAACTTCCTCTCACGCTTGGATGACAAAAATGGGGGGGGGTTAAGCAATGTTTGAATTCCCTCTTCCTCTTTAATCACTCATTTTCTGGATCCTCATTTTGTAGTTCGCTCTTGAGCTCGCTTTAGCATCGGTTAACTGCGTTTTTTTACATGATTTTGCGCTGAGTACATGGTACATTTCAGCATTATTCATACAAGCATTTGCAGGCATCTAGACAAGCTTTACCAACCTACCAACACGAACGGTGATGCTTTGCCATCAAAGGCAGACTTGATATTGATGATGCATTTCGAGTGTAATGATACTAACTTAAGATTTGTTTTTCCTTCCCTCATCCATCTGTTCATTCATTTGACTGGTTGATCGATATATTGATCAATCCATCCATCCATCCATCCATCCATCCATCCATTCAGATAAGGCACTGCACAATAGTTGATTTATTCGTTTGCTTCTATAGTCAGCCAAGTGTCTTGATTGGTTAAATTGTTCCGTAGGTAGAGAACCTAACAGCATGTACCCACCTTTAAAATTCCATCAAAAGAGAGGAAGGAAGAAAGAAACAGAAAGAGAGAGAGAGAGAAAGAAAGAAAGAAAGAAAGAAAGAAAGGAAGGGAGAAAGAAAGAAAGAAAGAAAGAAAGGCTATTATATGCTTATTATACGCTTGTTACATGCTATATTGTATGCTTAACATTTCTCACTCTTTTGGTCATCACTCACACAACAGTAGGGGCTTGTGAGATGCAAAAAAAAAAAAATCATTTACCTGTTATCTTAAATTGGTAAATGACAAAGACTTTATTGAGACACGAATAGGTCCTGCTTCAGGTTTTGTTGAATAAAAAAATTTGCCAGAATTTTGCCAGGAATTTGAGTCCGAGTTTTCAACTCTTCCCCCTTCCACTACACCTTCCATAGCCCGTCACTTAACCTCAAAGAATACGGCTTGTGCTCAGACTGGTGTGTAGGTGGGTGTGTTGGTCGTTTGAGAGTGAACACAGATGAGGAAGAGACATTACTTCAATCTGCTAAAAAAGTTACGTGTGCCCAAACAGAGAACGGAAGTAGTAGTAGGTTTTTTTTTTCCTGCAAAGTGTCCTATCGCGAGAAGTCCCATCGCGTTTTATACTGAGACACCGCAGTGTTGTGGCTAGTGGACAGCTGAAACCATGCTCAAAGCAATTAACAAGACAAATCTGAGACAGTTGGTAAGAAACAATCGCTACTGCTTTGTACATTTTTCATAACATCTGCGTCTCTTGTGATGATAATGCCTAGGCAATACATTTCGATGGAATAAAAACACCGTCCAGCTAAGTTAGCTAGGTTGAATAGCATAGATATTTGTGAATGAATGTTATGCAGAAATTGTCTCCCTAGAAAAAAACACAGTCACTGAGTTAAGTAGCCCACTTGTTAAACAACAGACTGTATTAATTATAATTATTTGAATAGATCGTTGAGGGTACTTCAAAGGGTAGATTTTATCAGTGCATTATTTCAGTGCCCTCATTCTGCTTGTGTCGGTACGTAACTGTTTTGCTTAGCAAGAGGCTGAAAACAACAACAACTTAGAGTTAATTTGAACTGTGTTTAGACTTGTTGCTTTGACAATGGACGAAAATGAAAAACTGACAAATTATCGTTAGCGACAAGATTCAGTTAATCCAAACCTAAATCATTTCAGAACCGTCCGTAGCAGTTCATGTAAAGTTACGTAGCCAGAGAGAAACTGGCATGAGACTGGCTTTAGTTATCATTCTTATCACCAAAGCCACACATTGCATCCAGTACCGTTGCAAGAGAACTATCTTGTGCATTTTAGTTATGAATGGTTAGTGTTAATTTCATCGACCACACACTTTGTACATGTAAAGTTAGCTAACGTGTACTTATTCACGGGCCAACTGTATGGCAACCATAGCATGCTAACGTTAGCTGCAGGGCGCAGATTTGACAGCATTCCGTTAACTACGCGATTAACGTTTGTTTACCTGGATAGTAAGAAATGACATAACTTAAAACTTTATTCCGTACTGTTATTATAAGTTCACAATACACTCAAAGTCATCCAACAGTGACTGCTTACAAAACTCTGACGTCTCAAGGTTATGCAACCTGTAAACAGTGGGTTACAAAACTCCCAAAATAAACACTTTCGAGAGCCATATTCGAGCTGGGATGTGTTTTACTGATAATGATGCTTGTTCTGAGGCTTCGGGCCAGTTATATCAAACAAATGATTTCGTCTGTGCTCGGCTGTAGGTTTGTAGTATTTTCGCCATGCGTGTATTAAATGTCATTGATGAACTCAGGACCCCCTCCCCCGCTTCTCTCTGTTATGTAGCTGTTCTGTAATGACCTTTATGTACCACTGAGCTGTTTCCCTCTCAACTGTCCTGATGCAGACTGAACCAGTATCAGCACGTCATAATCTGGTTTGGGGTCAGAGTTTTGATAGATACAGCATATGGGTTCTTTTGTATCACATGAATTCCGTGGATAGGTAGAAGCCCTTTGAAACAGGCTGACTTTGCCCATATTTGAGGGGAAAAACAACAGTGGCTGTGTTTCTCTTCATAGACTGGTCTCATCCAGCGGTTCCAGAGCACCCTGGTTGTAGCAGAGCACAACAATGACACATTGACCCCCATTACACTCAGCGCGATAACTGCTGCCAATAAACTAGGAGGAGAAGTGGCATGTTTGGTTGCTGGGACAAACTGTGTGAAGGTATGTGTCCAATGGAGTTCCAGTGGTTTTCCAGTGGTTCCAGATGTTTTTAATTTTGTCTATATGAAGATTTATGTCATTTTTTAATTTCTGGTGAGGTTATGACAATACTTGTTTTGGACAGGTTGCAGAGGAGCTCACGAAGGTTCATGGTGTGAAGAAGGTTCTGGTGGCTCAACATGATGCCTATAAAGGAGCACTGGCTGGTGTGCTATTAATTAATTAATTTATTCAGTTAGTTTTTTTTTTTTTCAAATTAAAACTACAGCGCAAATTCTGACAAATTAAAACAAATTGACATCATGATGAATGGAGAAAAAATTTAACACAGAATAGACAACTGTGTTATTTTTAATGTTATTATTATCTTTATTTTTTGCAGAGGAGTTGACCCCACTCATTTTAGCAACCCAGAAGCAGTTCAGTTTCACACACATCTGTGCTGGAGCATCTGCTTTTGGGAAGGTACAGCTATGTTCAGCCAATGCGTTTTCAAATCACTGTTTTTGATGATGATTTACATTTCTATCTACTTCCTTTATCTAATCCCTTTCAGTTTCTGTACACAACATCAGAGATGGGTAAATCAGCTGTTTGATACAGTTTTATAACAATATGTAATACATACATGTGTAGTATTTTTAGATACAAATTTAATAGTGACTCAGAAGAGGCTCTGTTAATTGAGCCTTTTTCCATCTGTCTGTCAGTTTGTAATAAAGGATGAAAAGTGAATTTCATTATAAACCACATCGTCCTGGTGCTGGATTAGGCAAGGCGTGAGGTAACTGAAACAACAGGCAATGTTTGTCTTATGATACACTTTGACCTGTAGCTGACTGCTTACTCTCTCAACTGTTTGAGGAGTCTTACAATAGACAGTGAAGCAAAAACCGCTTTTACGCGAACGGTAATTTGTCATTTTGGGAACAAACTGTCAGCCAGCAGATCTAATGGTATTTAAATTGAATTGTAATACATTAAACAATATCTTGGGTAGCGCAACTCCAGACCAAATAGATGTATTAGTCTCAATTTCCTCTCTGGCTAAATGTATTTTATATGATGGATTCTGAATTGGTGGATTTGGTTTCGTTGTATCGGCATATAAAACACTTGAATTACCACTAGGTGATATTTCTCACATCCTGCCTCGTCTTCAGTTATTTTTTTTCCACTCTCTGAAGTGCTTTGTCAGACTAGCTTCCCCAAGACACGAGATCACCAATGTCTTTAGAGAAAAGAAAACATATCAAACTAATGAATTACAACAGGACGTCATTATCATTATGGCGGCACATGGAGTTAGAGGATAAAAACCTCGGGGGAAGTGAGGGTGATGTGACATGAGTGAGTCTGTGTTGTAAATGTGAGTGTTTGTCTGTCTGATGAGGTCTACTTTTGTCTCTGCAGAATCTGCTGCCCAGAGTGGCTGCCAAACTGGATGTGGCTCCCATTTCAGACATCATTGAGATTAAATCCCCTGACACCTTTGTCAGAACCATTTACGCTGGTAAATAAAGCACAGTCAGATTACAGATACCGAAAGAGTTTATGCTGCATGAAGTATACAGTCGACCCTCCACATTTGCGGAGGTTTTGGGGGCGCAAGGCCCCCACGAAAATGGACAAACCACGAGTATCTCTAGGCCTCCCCAAACCTTTTACTCTTAATACTGTTGGCCATATTTAGCACACACAAAAAAATAAAATAATACACTGTACTGCAACAGTATTTGAAATTACGGTATCAACAATGTAGGCGGCAGCTGACTTCATTGTATGAAGCATATGTAATAATTCTACCTTTTCTTATAAGGTCGCTTTCTTTTGCCTCTTGGGAACACTTTCAGAAGCACTAGAAGCACTGCACTTTGGACCCATGATTACAGTTGATATTTTATGTCACTGTAAAGATGCAAAAAGTTGTGAGAAACGCAAGATACACCACACGCTAAGAGACAAAACACACAAGTGAGACAGTGTGGCGTCCCCAAACAGAGTGTATAGTCCACAGTTCTTCAGTGCACTGAAACTTTTTACAAAACTGAACTTTTTATAATACATTTTTGTATATGTTTATGGTAGTAAATTATAAAATAGACCAGTAATACATATATTTTATGCATTTATGACTTACTAAACTTTTTATTCGTTTTCTTTACATTCTGTAGTCTATGCACGTCGTTTACAATTGTCTGCAGTAGGCCGCAAAACTCTCAAAAAATTCCAATTTAATTATTGACGGCAAACTCGTGAATAATCAAATCCGCAAAAGTTAAACCCGCGAAAGTTGAGGTTCGACTGTATAACCAATCTATTCATAATCGGTTTGTCCCTACTTATTAGTCATAAATCTAAACGTCTGCTTACAAATACAACATTTTAATATTTCTCATACTGTTATTTTGAACGAGTCCTGTTCTGGTAGCTGGCCTGTGTATACACACACAAAAACACATGCACATACACATCATACCAGTGATCCCATATCAAATCCTTATACTGTCTAAGTGGATGGGACTTGATGTGATCTGTACATTACTGTTCTCTAATGGGAAGCTCTAGCAGAGGGCCTCCTTTCATCTCAGTAGTAATTGTGTTCCAAAAGCCTCTTTTGCTCACAAGAGTAAAATATAAAATATAAATGCAATAAATCACCCCTAAAAATAAAGGTTTTTTAGGTTATTGTTCAAACACATTTCATATTTATCTTGAAGGAGTTTTACTCTTTTCTGATTTGTCAGAACGTGTTTGAATTGTGCTCCATGTGCGTCTGATTTTACTCCTTGTTTACAGGACTTCTCCTGTGCTTTAATGTTATTGTATTTGAAATATCTTATGTCTAATTTCACTTCTAAGAGTAAATGTATAAAGATAGTGCCCTAATGCCAGTTCAAAAAAAAAAAAAATCCTCAACGACTAGCCGTCATGCTGTGGTTGTATTGTCACAGGCAATGCCCTGAGCACAGTCAAGTGTAATGAGAGCATTAAGATCTTCACTGTCAGAGGGACGTCCTTTGAACCTGCTGCAGTGGGGGATGGCAGTGCCACCACAGAGGAAGGTACTTAGCACCACAACTCTGTATACTCAGGACTCTGTATAAACACACAACTCTGTATACTCAGGACTCTGTATAAACACACAACTCTGTATACTCAGGACTCTGTATAAACACACGACTCTGTATACTCAGGACTCTGTATACTCAGGACTCTGTATAAACACACGACTCTGTATATACACACGACTCTGTATACTCAGGACTCTGTATAAACACACGACTCTGTATACTCAGGACTCTGTATACTCAGGACTATATTCTCAGGACTCTGTATACTCAGGACTCTGTATACTCAGGACTCTGTATACTCAGGACTCTGTATACTCAGGACTCTGTATACTCAGGACTCAGTATACTCAGGACTCTGTATACTCAGGACTCTGTATACTCAGGACCCCATATACTCAGGGCTCTGTATACTCAGGTATATTCTCACGACTCTGTATACTCAGGACTCTGTATACTCAGGACTCTGTATACTCAGGACTCTGCATACACACGACTCTGTATACGCACAACTCTGTATACGCACAACTCTGTATATACACACAGTGTTCTGTTGGACACAGTTTGGTTGTTTTGGTCCAGTTTTTCATTCCTTGTGATTTTGATTACTACTGTTAGTGTTCTGTGGTAGATATACTCAACCCCTTGCCGTTCCTCATTTGCATTCTATGAAGTGTTGGTTTGAAATGGAACAAGTGTATAAAATGAGGTCCAAAAGTACTGAGTTGGAAATCACTGTCCGATACAAGTTACTTGTATTAGCCTTATCTGTGAGATGTTGCCAGACTGCTTGGCGATAAACTGAGCCTGTAAAAATGGCAGTGTTCAGAATGTGTGTTGGGGCTTTGTCAGCAGTTATGTGTGATCCTGTGTCTTTCTCTTCACGTCATTGCTTTGTTCTGGCAGTTTCCCCTTCTGATACTGCTGGTGTGTCTGAGTGGGTGGGCCAGAGCCTGACCAAGAGCGATCGCCCAGAACTCACCAGTGCCAAGGTGGTCGTGTCCGGAGGTGAGAGCGTCCTCACTGACATCTATGAATGGACAGATTCTGACACGGTGCTTCTCTTACATAAAAATATAACAGACACAAGTTTTACAGACACAGTTTTATCTTTTGGGGTGGTGTTTCTTTGCTTCATCCTAAGCTCAGACTGCTGCAGGTGGCGTGGCTCGTTCTGCTTTGGGTAGAGAATCCCTCCGTTGTAATGAAAGGAGTTATGTTGAGCTGAGTAACTGTTTAGAGCCTGTTCAGCATTGTCAGTTTGTGTTTGTTTGTGTTTGTCCTGGTTGTGTCGACACAGGGAGAGGTCTGAAGAGTGGGGACAACTTCAAGCTGCTGTATGACCTTGCTGACAAGCTCAATGCTGCAGGTAAACTGAATCCCAGTAGTGTCTACATATGGAGATGATTTTTCACAGTGATTTCACAGTGAAATCTAAGGCCCATATTCACATGGACAGTTTTGACAGCATGTTATGGCACATGCTCTTTATGTCTTAGTATGAACGATGATTCCCCTACTCTTCTTAAGATGAACTGAATTGCTCTGCTTCATATGTTCTCACAGTGGGTGCGTCCAGAGCGGCCGTGGATGCCGGCTATGTTCCTAACGATATGCAGGTCGGACAGACCGGGAAAATCGTGGCTCCCGTAAGTTCCAGACTCCACTGTGGGCATAATGTTGGGATGTTGTGGACTTTTCAGAGACTTAAAAATGACTTCAGCTGCAAATCTTTCCACTGTATGAATAGGAAATATCAATCGCATTAAGTTTGATCAGAAGTAGCGATGCTGTGGATCTGTCAGCCCGTCACAAGTGTGTGATGAATGGGCACGGCTTCGGAGCCAACGCTGGGGGAAGATTTTAGTCTAATAGACATGGATCCTCACTGCCCTTTAAAAAGGTTAATTTTCCATTATGTGGTTCAAGTGGGACCTCCCAACTGTCATTATCCACACATTAGAGGGGCTTGGAGCTGCAGTAATGGAGTTAATGACACATTCAGAGCCCTAAATGATTTAACAGAACCATTACTGGACAGACCGCTATGCATGGGGCCCGGGACTCAGAGCAGGCAGTGCGGCCAGAACCGTGCCCTCTTGAACCCGACTCACCTGAATGTTTTGACAAGCCTGTCACACTTTTGACAGTCAAGGGTTTTGTATTCAGCATAAAATTATTCTTTGATAAATCCAACACTGTTTTGCGGTGTGTGCGTTTGTCTGTGAGAAGTAAAGGTGTTTACTTGAGCCACTGTTCTTTGAGCTTTAATATGAAATTCACATCGTTATTAATATTAAATGTTTTCTCCTGTGATTGTGAATTTTTTCACATCCGTCATTACCTACTCAACGTAATTTCCAGCGATGCTGGGTTTTTAGAATAGATCCATTCTTAAACGATGCCTAGGCGGGAAGATCATAACCCATCGGCAGGGTTCTTTTATCATGTTAGGATTTTCCAGAATGTCTTGGAGATATTCCCACAATACTCTCTTTACTGATTACGACTGCATTTTTTGCATTTGTCCCTGTAGTTTTGTTTCCGATCATTTCTGCTCCTTCGCTAATGTTTACAGCCCATAGAATGACTGAATGTGACATTGATTGACTTAAAACAGGGCGGCAAACAAATCCTCCCCACGGTCAGTACAACTCCAGAGTGCCATGTTTTCAGAAGGGAGAACACCAGACTAGGCATACATCTGTACTCATTGACTTTTTTGCTATCTGCTGAATTTGTATTTAGGCATTAGGCCCGGCAGAAATGTAACAGTGGACTTAACGGTGCTAGTGTTCTTAGAGAAATCTGTGGCCTAGCTTTCAGGTTCTGGCAAACTTATGTGTGTGTGTGTGTGTGTGTGTTCACAAATTGATGCACTACTCCTTGGAGGCTGCAGCAGCCACATTAAACAGCACTGAAATATTCATATGCCAGTGCATTAAGCTGAGAGCCATGATGGGGGCCGTTCCCTAGGGGCAGGGGTGGGGGAGCGGGGGGAAGGCTGAGCTCTCCTCTCTTGAGTAATTACACCGCCGGTCTGACCCAAGCACCGAAACACACCACGTATGATTTGGGGTGGGGGGGGGGGCAGTCTGGGCATGGCTGTGCACAGTACACTTTTTCTTTTTTAACGGGTGGGGGGGGGGGGGAGGCAGAAAGGATGTTGTAGACTCGGTTGTGGACTAGCTTTGAGTGATACCATACAGTCCTCCATTGTTCTGGTGTGTAATACTGTAGTTTGTCAGGGACCATGTATTAATCTAGATAATCTCCTTAGTACTTTCAATACTAAAATGATCATATTTTACTGCCGCTCACATCTTTTTAAAATGTCAGTTAACATTTCATTGGAAAACCATTCATTCAGACTCTGTGTTAGAGGTCTCTTTAATACCCTCTCTCACCATCCGCAGAGGCAGTGATGCACAAGGCCCATTTGACTAAAGTCTGTTTGTCAGGTTCGTTTTGTAGACAGTCACTAGCCCAACCTGGTGGCCTCATTCAGTCTGTGACCTGTATAACACGTGTGAGTGAAGCTAATTAAAATGTGGCACATTTGTACCTGCCATAATGTTGCCTCAGGCTTCAACCAGCCAAGACAGCGCTGAATGCAGTCGCTGAAAGAAATTAAATGAAGATGCTGGCATGCAAAATTTCCATCAGTGGTTCTTTCCTTTGTTATGTTGAAAAGTGACGTTGCTTTGATTTGTTTGACAGGGTAGAGACATGTCATAAAGAAAGCAAGCTTTTGGCTGCCAGCAGAAGTAATTTGATGATTATTACAGTTGGTAGCTTATCTGTCCTTATACAAATTATGTTGGGCTGTTATTTTTATTTTTCAGAAGATATTTCTGTTATATCTGCTGACTGGTTTTACTTTGTTTTTGGCAGGAACTGTATATTGCTGTTGGCATCTCTGGAGCCATCCAACATCTGGCTGGAATGAAAGACAGCAAGGTACACACACACACACACACATACACACACACACACACATACTTCATCGAACAGTTTTCAAATAACTTTCCTTACGAAAGTTATTCACACACACCTGATGAAGGAAATGCCACTGTTGCCATGTCAACCGTACTCTTTTTCTGGGTCTGTGCACATTCAGTTTCTCATGCTGCTGGACCCAAGCACTCAAAAGAAGAGTGTTGTTCTAAAAAGAAGCTGAAGTGGCTTTCTAAGTCCATGTATAATTTATCTACAGGCTTTTCTGCCTGTTCCGAAGACTCTGAATAGTACTCTTTGTGTCTGTACCTCATAGTCCGTTACACTGACTGGATCTGAGGACTTTTCCCCACCAGTCGCCTGGCTTTTTACATGTCTGCCACATACACATGGCCCAGTTCAGTCAAAACCTTTAATTACACACTGTAATGGTAATTAAAGTCAAACTCTCCACAAGTGCACAAGCAGCAGGGTCTCCTTTTTCATCATTACCTCAGATTGACTGAGGGTGAAATGCAATCTATAGTAGACTTGAATCTGAATGTTTTAAGGTACAGCTTCAATAAATGGGAGACAAATCAGTATCAGTGTTTTTTGATAATATTTCTGCATTCTTCATGTGTTTGTAAACAACTTGAAAATGATAGTCATTCGTTATTGCTCTTTCATTCATGCAGTCCAGTTTTAGCACAGTACCGAAATAAATTATGGTGTTTTTCAGACCATTGTTGCCATCAATAAGGACCCAGAGGCACCCATTTTCCAGGTGGCTGATTTGGGTTTAGTTGCTGATCTGTTCAAGGTAAGATGCTTAAGTCAACGGTGCACTGTGAGCTCCTTTTCAAGAGATTTTCTTTCGTTTTTCCTTTTTTTTTTTAAAGAAGAAATATTTCCCCCCCACTGGAGCTGGAAATTATTTCAGATGAATGAGTGATCCTAATCTTTTGACGGCGTGTTGTCCAGAGCAACTCAGCTAACCGAAAAAACTCAAATGCTCTGAAACACTCCCTGGTTCATCCAAGGGGAAAGAATGTCCAGAATAGACAGACACTTAAACAAGACAGTGGCACAGAAATGACAGTCCAAAAAAAAAAAAAAAACCCAACAGGTTCAGTATTTCCCTGATAAATTTTGCACGATACATTATTCCACCTAATGGAAATGTGCCACTGCTGAATTATTGAGCTTTTGAATTAATCAGCAGAGAGTTGAGGCAGAACTGGAGACCAGACTGACAGAGAGAGAGAACGGGAGCGAGCGAGCGAGAGAGAGAGAGACGCACACAGACACACATATAAAGCCCTTCCCCCACATCCTTTAAAGAATAAAAGTAACTGATCGCTAAACAAGAGTGAATGGGTATTGGCTTTCACCTTTATTTTCTGTGCCCCCGTGCCAGCAAGCTTACATGCTTAACTGCGTTCGGTAGTTTTCCTGTGACACATATTGTGGGGTTGCCAAAGGGTTGGCTGGCACACACCCACACACACACACACCCCCGTACGCACACACATACGCCTCCTGGGTTGGTGCCCGTGTTAAGCGTGTAAGGCTAGTAGCGATTATTTTCGTGTGCGGGTGCTGTCGTTCATCCTTTATTTAACGGCTGGCTGATGCTGCGTACCTGGTCCAGGTGTTTGAGTCAACTCTGTCGAAGTGATTGTAACGGTAGCCAGGCACTGGGAGTGGCTCGGCTTACATGTGATCACTCCTCAGATGGCTGATTAAAATGGATTGGCTTTCTCCTCTTCCTTAGATTGAAACGTGATCGTGGGGGACATATGCAGGTGATGATATACGTTTACAGCTGAACTGACCATTCACAGGAATGTACCCTTCACATCTGCTGGCATTACACACACACACACACACACACACACACATTTCTTACGTGTTTCCTTTGCTGAGGCGCATTGGTCTGAGGTTTTCTCATCTTGTTCACAAAAAAAAAAAAAAAGATTCTGGAGTTGCGAGAGTGTGATGTGATACTCGGTGGTGCTGCTATCGTGAGCTTAATGTTAACTGCTGCTGTTCACACGATGTACTCCTACAAGATTTAGTTACAGATCTAATTTAACACAGCCGTTTCTCCCGTTCAGAGATTACCCAGACCTTAATTAGTGAAATCGGGTGTGTTTGTGTGGTTGTTAATAAAAGCTCGCTCGCCCTGAAGGCTGGCTGCCGTGACAGAGAGCCAGAGAAGATCTTTAGTCCATTTTTCTTCATGTGTCAGCACAAAGAATGAATTTGTCTCTCTGCTCCCCTCTAGGCTGTGCCAGAGATGACTGATGCTTTGAACAAGTGAACTTCCAAAACAGTCCGATTGCTGAACCGTGACTCTTCAGGGACCTCTATCACACATGGCTTAAGAACTCTGTAGGTGCCAGTGGAGAAGTTCTCCAAAAGACTTACGCTATCCTGACAAACTTCAAAACCCATTCCTTTGACAGGCAACATCCACAAACGCAGCTATTTCACAAAGTTAAAGAAAACATGCTTGGCATGCAGCATCTTTCACTCCTTCACCATCGAACTGTGTGGCCACTTGGTTTTTGGTTTTAGCTCAGTGATCTTTATGACCTATTTGTGTGTTGAGTTATATCAGATTTGTTGGTACTGTACTAAACTAAAACTGCTTGGCGTGGGGATGGCTGTGGGAATGGAGTGGGAAAACTCTGTTAAAATATATATATCATGTATTGTGCTTAGTCTACACTTAATACATATTTCCTCCTTTAATCTTTTTGTGTGTAATTACATAGTTTACATCATGTAATTATTTTGGTGTAGTTCCAATAAAAACCAGAGCAAATGTGGACATAGTAACTGGAATCCCGTGTGTGTTTCTTCTTTCGACTCTTGTGTACCAGTTAGGAGTGTTTGCATGTGCTGTGGATTTCTTCGTGGTTTGGACTTCAAAATTGAATTAAATCCAAGAGAAGGGTTTAATCCTTGATAACCCAGCCAATGATATTTTAGTCAAAATAGGCATTTTTTTCACTTTGTGAGAATTTGATTCAGTCATACTTTTTACAGTGTTTATTCTTATTTACTTACTGTAAATTCTCAAATATAGGCCGGGTCTCAAATTATAGCTGGGGGGGGGGGGGCAGCTGTGGTCACTGTAGGACTGTGTGTGTTAATGGCCCATTACTAGTATTCAGGGACTTCACTGCCAAAACTCTCTCCTTCCTATTTCATTATTTCAGTCAGTTATTTCACATAACAGCATGTCTTAACGCTACTTGGAAAAAGTCACGGAAGGGAAAAAATGTCTGATTTTAGATGGCGTAAGTACTGTAGTATAGTAAATGATTACCAGTTTCATTTTGTGATAGAATTACTGTTCTTTGCAAACTATTGCATCATTTTCTAAATCCACAGATGGTTTTAATCTGTCGATAATTGTGCTCTTCGTTCCAAATTCAGGTAATACCGGTACATTAAAATGATCTGCGAAAATTCTGCAGTTTGAATGCTCATGAAACATCTGCTTTTGTGCGGTCTGTGTGCTAAACTTTATTGTGCATTGCACACAAGCTGGTGCAATATACAGATATGTAAATGGCATCAGCTTCATTAAACAATCTCACGTTGTAGCTTTCACAATAGCACAGAAACTTAAAACAGTCTGCGCTGTTTCGTTCGCGTTATGATCTTACAGATCACGGTAACGTATTAAATAATGACATGTCTCTAATAATAGCCTCAATAATAATAATAGTCTCAATAAAGGCCTGGTTCTTTCCTCAGTTGAGAATTTGAGAATTTACGGTAATAGACGTATCTGAAGTAGCATTAAGAAGGTCATGAGAAATAGTTTTTAAATGTGTAATTTTCCTCCATACTCCATATATTGCATATAATTAACAGAACCAATATTTAGGCAAGTGGGCCTGTGGAGGTCTTCCATTAAACCATTAGGGAGGAGTAGACAACGGCCTTGTTTCATTCTCACATCAGCACTTTGAGAAAGCAAACTACTAAACCACATCCATTTACCAGTGGATCCTCTTTCCCTTTGGTACTTTTTCGATTAGAGGACCTCTTTCTGGGTGTAATTTAAGCTACAGTGGTGCATGATTCACTATCATTGGAAATTTATCAACTGTTTCCTGTGGAGTGGACAATCAACATCTCCACTCAGTTTTAAAACATGACCAAATAGAATTTGTGAATTGGGCAAAAAAAAAAAATCTTCAAAGACCAGTCCTCATGAATTATCCAACTTTTAATTGGTTTACAATAATTGCATTCAGCAATACTTTTTGTCCCCCCATTATCAGTTTATAAAATGCCTATCAACAACACATGTTAATTTAGTCTCAGTATAAGCTCATGCTACAGGGAAACGGAGGGGGGGGGTCTAGGTTAGGGTCAGGACAACATTCTCTCCTCTCTGATAAAAATCCTCTGAACGTTTAAATCCCAAACTGTCCCCCAATCATTCACTACCCAGGGTTTTAAAAATACTTGAGTGAGCATTTACCTCTCAATTTTCAATTTCAATACAAACGTTAGCATCATTAATGTAGAAAGGCGAAGTTTTAAGAAATTGGTTGAGAACACAGCCCAACGCTTTTTGAACACTGATCTGATCAAAACTGCAACAGTCTGATCAGAGGACTGTAGAGTATGTGTGAGAGTCTTGTTTATACAAACAGACAGAAAATAAAAACCTCATAAGCCCCACACCCCTGTCCTGAAAAGAGAACCCACTTAATCCCTCCAGTCACACTACTGTAAGGAGCTGGCTGTCAAGAAAGCGCAAATATGTCCCCTTTGCTGGTTTCGTGCGGCGTCCTAACACAGAAACTTGCTGCAATAGGAAAATTCCTGATGAAGAGTCCGTGATTGGTCCCAGCCTGCCTCTCCCTGGACTCTGTAGAGGGTTGTGCAATTTTGGCAGGAGGGACACACGCTTACAGTTCAGGAGCCGCTGCTGCTGACTGAGAAAGGATAGGGGTGTGTGTGTGGTTGTGTGTGTATTTGTTTGTGTGTGTATATTTGTTTGTGTGTGTGAGTGTGTGTGTGTGTTTGTGTGTGTATGAGAGTCTCCTTGCCGTGAGGGGAGGGGGGGGCACCCTGAGATGGCTACTGAGAGCATGGTTCTCTGTGTACCTCAGTGAAGCACTCTCAGGGTTTCTGAGGCAAGCCGAGCTCATGTCAGTGCTGGCTGAGAGAGAGAGAGAGAGAGAGAGAAAGTAAAGGAATAACACAGAGAGACAGAGTAAGTGAGACGGAGAGACAGAGAGAGCAGAGAGAGGGAGAGAAAGTGAGACAGAATTGGAGCTGCAGAGAGAAACTGAGAAAGTGAGACAAGGATAAAGAGAGTGAGACAGACAGAGAAAGACAGAGATAGAGAGAGAGAAAGAGAGGGACTACTTCAGCTGGTGCCGGCGGCCGCTGTGTTGTCCTGTGTGTCCTATGTGTCAGGCACGCGGCTGAGGGGAGCATCGGCTGGTTCCATGAGTCTGTACTTCTCCTCCAGAGAAGATTCGGTGCCCTGCAGGTGGATAAGCGGCTTGGTCTGAAACACTCCCAGACTCTCCTGGTTACGCTTGTTGTAAATGTTCACTCTGTGCTCCAGTTCTGGGCTGGCCTTGACTGAGCCTGCTGGGCTGGGCAGCTTCAGGTTAACTGGGTCCACAAGCCCCTTTTGGGCCAGACAGGAGTCCTCAGAGAGTGAGGAGAGCAGCTCTTTAACGACGGCAGGATCCGTGCCCAATGTGAGGGGGCTGCAGTAGGGTGGGGGACAGCAGCGTTGGGAGCTGTAGTCGGAAGTGGAGGCCTCCCTAACTGTGGAGCTGCAGTCAGTGGTAGAGCCCAGTGTTTGGCTGCTTGCGCTGTGTTGGCGAGCAGTGAAACTGCAGCTGGAGCGAGACACGCTGGTGGTGGACGCCTCACTCACTGAACTGCCTACCGCATCCCTGCTCACCAGAGACGGAGGCAGCTGACTGGGGTTGTTTGGCAAGTGGATGTCTATCGCTGCCGTGGTGATGACCCGGGCAGCAGGATCTGGGACTCCTACATCTACAATAATTACAATACAACAGCTTAACCATACAACATCTCCACGTAAGACAAATCAGCCCGCTAAGGACGGCACTTACCGAAACTACAAATCACTTCAGAGCTCGTCTTTGTATATTTCATTTATTTGTTTTTGTTATGAACATGTTTCATTATGTTTTTTTTGTAATGCACCAAAAACACACATACACAGTAGCTAAAAATACTATTTCAATAGTGCTTGATAACGAGTTTCACTTGACTGAGGATTGTAGAGCAATGGAGAATCATCTATGTTACACTATGGGTGTGTGTGTGTGTGTGTGTGAATGAGTCTCTTACCACTACTGGGCTCACTGTAGTACTGGCTTATGTAGTTGTTCATGTCATCCTGAGCAACATGCTCTGAAACCAAACAGAAATTTTCACTCACATCATGACAGAAAAAAGAGGAAAACCTATAAGACAAAGACATCATACTCCCTAATGAATCAAATGTGGACCAACACTGAATCTACAAAGAGGCATTTTCACATGACGTGGCTTATTGAAGACGCAAAGACAGAGAGCAGCCATGGTTGAGATGAGCCTGTTTTGTCAGCTGTGGTTTTGAGAGAGCTCGTGTTGAAGAGGAATGGACTGGGGGCTTAAGCTGTGGTTGGGTGGTGAATAAAAGGTCCTCTGATTTTCGGAACGGAGTGGAGCGGAGCCTCGTGTTTTGGAAGCGCTATCCCAGATCTCCAGAGACAAGCGGTCGCTCATGAGGGCTTTATTTCATTTATTTTTTTGCTTAAAATATTCATTGGCCAGAAGCCCCTACGAAGAGGGGTGCAGAGCACTAAAACACCACCAAGACAATCACCTCTGAATAAATAAGGCATGAGTGTGTGAGGGGGCAACGCCACTTAAAAGGCTCTCTAATATACTGCTTTTCTCCCCCAGTAACCTCAGAGAGAGAGAGAGAGAGAGAGAGAGAGAGAGAGAGAGAGAGGGAAAAGGGAGAGTAAGAGAGAGAGAGAGAGAGAGAGAAGGCGATGATACACAATATTTGTGTTCAGTGTTGTGGAGTTGTCTGCTCTGATGTGGGATCTGACGGGCTCACATGCTGCTTTGTTCCTCTTTGCTCTGGAATATTACAAGCTGTCTGAAAGTAATCTTTTAACCTGCCTCTTTTATTTATTTTTTTGGGGTCTTGATTTGGAATTTTTGGAATCTGGTGCGAGAAAGTGAAGAGAACAGTGCAAATGATGATTTAAAGCTACCAGATCAGATGGCATCTGCTCAGGGGTAAGGGCGAATAAATATACCCCCCTTTTAAATCTGTAGGGTACAAAGAAATACGGCAAAACGTTACGACAGAGAGATTTTAAGGTCAAAACAGCGAACGTGAATGTTTTATGCTTAACATTCACTGAGCATTCTCCAAATCTTGACTCGTTCTTGAGTCTTCAAAGTTAGGAAAAAAAAAATTGCTTCCTGAATATTCAATGGTAGTATTTCATATGCCCTGGGAACTTTCCAAGAACCTAAAAAAACTGTTAGCTGTGGAGGTTATTAGTGACTCCTTGCAGGAGATGCCCTGTTTGCACACTTAGAGTGGTGGCCTTGTCTCTTGGTTTGAAGCTTTGTCTGACTCTCTTTAACCAGCTGAATAATACATGGGCTCTAAGATACCGACCCTGAGGGAAGTCCTGGGGCTGTCTCCCTCCCCCTGCCCTGGGCTGTCTCCTGAGGCCAGGCCCTGCTTTGACAGGGCTTTTTGTACATTTACTGTTCCAAAAAAAAAAAAAAAAAAAAAGCCACAAGCTAGCTCCTGGTGGCCATATTTCCCACAATCCTCACGGGGTTGGAGTGTGGCTTGCTCGGAGCCCGCTGTGGTTTTTTTCAGGTGAAAGGAACAGATGTTTATGCCATAGTTGAGTACTCTTTGGCGAGAACATGGCCCGCCACACTGAATGTTCTGTGTCGACAGCAGCTGGAACATGCCCTGAGATGCCAGCGTAAGCTGATGTGATGTGGATGACATATCGCCTTCCTGTTTTCATAGCATATCACAAGGCCCTCAGTGTTGTCTCAGTCATAAGGATTCAATCAATCAGACGTCCATAAAAACCACTATGCTCACTAAATAAATATTCAACGCCATTCCATAACCTAAAAATACCCTGCCAAATGGTACCGGTTCAAACAACACTGATAAATTCATAAATAAATAGATTTTTCACTTTATTTTTTAATGATTATCATTTGCCTGAGCTATGACAGTCTCAGTAAAGTTTTTGGTCAATTAGACGCCAAAGAATGTCTGGATGCAGGCCTTGGATGGTGTTGTGGATGAGATGTTGTTTGTTCCATTTGAGAGCTGGTTTGTATATATTATTGTAGAGTGGATGGTGTTGTGGATGAAATGTTGTTTGTTCCATTTGAGAGCTGGTTTGTATATATTATTGTAGAGTGGATGGTGTTGTGGATGAGATGTTGTTTGTTCCATTTGAGAGCTGGTTTGTATATATTATTGTAGAGTGGATGGTGTTGTGGATGAAATGTTTGTTCCATTTGAGAGCTGGTTTGTATATATTATTGTAGAGTGGATGGTGTTGTGGATGAAATGTTTGTTCCATTTGAGAGCTGGTTTGTATATATTATTGTAGAGTGGATGGTGTTGTGGATGAGATGTTGTTTGTTCCATTTGAGAGCTGGTTTGTATATATCATTGTAGAGTGGATGGTGTTGTGGATGAAATGTTGTTTGTTCCATTTGAGAGCTGGTTTGTATATATTATTGTAGAGTGAGCCAGAGCCAACCAAAGCTTCTTGGCTAAACCTGAGTGAGGGCTTAACTACCAGACCAAAGTTCTAGATTAGAAATGAGTTTTGTCTAAACAGGCATTTGTTTTAAGACTGATGTATTGTCATTCTGCAATGGGAATAGTTGTTATGTCATAGAGATGGAAATTAAACCTTTCAAAATGTAAAAAAGCAGAATGCAGAGTTTCACAGAAATGAATAGACGCTTTGGTGGCTGGTACATTAGCTAGCTACACCCTCAGAAAAGCAGACGTGTTAGACTACTCTCGCCATTAGTTATGATATGTTTCTTGGTTGGAGGCAGGTACCTCCTGGAGGACCAGGCTCTCTGGTGTTCCCGCGGGCTTCGCTGTCCGAGCCACCAGGCCCCAGGCCGTCCACCTCTTGGAAACTGCTGTTTTGTTTGCCCCATACATGGTGGATCTGCATAGCAGCTTCCCTCTCTGCTGCCAGGTCCAAATCCTGCTGTGCCAAATGAGCTCGCAGCTGCCTGATCTCAAACTGAGAGAGAGAGAGAGAGAGAGAGAGAGAGAGAGGATAAGTATGTGACTAAAAACACAGAACAAATGCCAAAACTATATTTAGTAACAGAACAACTAGAGTATTCTGGTAAAAGTATGACCAATCACAGAGCTCTGCTGTAGCAGTCTATCAAAGTCAATGCATTTTAGCATTCACACTGACATTCCCATGACCCGTCATATGTCAATGGACCTGATCAACTCCATAACTGGACCCGTCATATATCAGTGGACCTGATCAACTCCATAACTGGACCCGTCATATATCAGTGTACCTGATCAACTCCATAACTGGACCCATCATATATCAGTGTACCTGATCAACTCCATAACTGGACCCGTCATATATCAGTGTACCTGATCAACTCCACATCTGGACCCATCATATATCAGTGTACCTGATCAACTCCATAACTGGACCCGTCATATATCAGTGTACCTGATCAACTCCACATCTGGACCCATCATATATCAGTGTACCTGATCAACTCCATAACTGGACCCATCATATATCAGTGTACCTGATCAACTCCATAACTGGACCCATCATATGTCAGTGTACCTGATCAACTCCATAACTGGACCCATCATATGTCAGTGTACCTGATCAACTCCATAACTGGACCCGTCATATATCAGTGTACCTGATCAACTCCATAACTGGACCCGTCATATATCAGTGTACCTGATCAACTCCATAACTGGACCCATCATATGTCAGTGTACCTAATCAGCTCCATAACTGGACCCATCATATGTCAGTGTACCTGATCAACTCCATAACTGGACCCATCATATGTCAGTGTACCTGATCAACTCCACAACTGGACCCATCATATGTCAGTGTACCTAATCAACTCCACAACTGGACCCGTCATATATCAGTGTACCTGATCAACTCCATAACTGGATTAAATTTAGCCCTGACGGAGGTCAAATCCCACCCCTTACTGACTATGTTTGGACATTACTCTCTTAAATGTCTTTTTTTTCCCTGAGAAAACAGTGTTTGGGTTAACAGCACACTGCCATAGCACAGTCGTTTGCGGCCTCAGTATTGATCCGCGGGTCCTAACTCTCAAGAATGAATGTGACTGTATCCCGAACGTGACAGCAACCTGCCCCTGCCCCCCAGGACAGGTCTAATGGGGGTGTCACAGAACAGCGGTGCACAACTCTCATCATAACAAACTGGGATGGATTACACAGCGGTCAGCCTGCAACAGGACCTTACAATACCTTCATAGACGAACACAGTCAGTCCAAAAAAAACCCAAAACGATGAAGAACCAAACAAGGAACGTCCCCTGCTCTAAGTGACTTGAGAATAACGTGAGAAAGAATGAATAAAAATGATTAAAATGAATAATATACCATATTATTTAGTTAAAAATATTTTGTAATCCAAGATGATTACAAAATTTCAATATCAATTTCAAATGATAATTTTGTTATATTCTGTTCCCTTAATGTGCTTGAATTTTGTGATATTGTTTTTTTCTTTCAAGATTACACAAAATAAAGCAATATTTGCAACAAGTGTGAGGTATTTTAAATATATATTTGAAATGAGATACAAATACATACACACACACATATATATATATATATACACACACACACACACACACACACATACACACACACACACATATATATATATATATATACACACTGTGTGTAGGTATGTATGTGTGTGTGTGTGTGTGTGTGTGTGTGTGTATATATATATATTTATATATATGTATATATACATACACACACACACACACGCATATATATATGTGTGTGTGTGTGTGTGTGTATATATATATATATATATATATATATACACACACACACACACACACACACATACAGTATATATATACAGTATATATATATAAGCTAAAATATCATTAACTACCAATAAGGTCTCTGTTTAAAGAGCCTCCTCCACTGGTCAATCTGTGTCTGAGTGCTGCCCTCTGCTGGAGTGATCACAAACAGCAGCTGGGTAACTTGCATCAACATCTTTATATTAGTCTAAATTGCCCATTAAGAACAGACACGTAACATCTAAGTCCTGTCTCAAGACCTAGAGCTGGAAGGCAAGTCAGTCATTAGTCTTTGATGACCAAGTCTGAGTCAGGCCTCCAGCCTGTGATTGGGAGTCTGAGTCAAGTTTCGTGTCTTTTGGTAATACACGACGCAAATGGAGAGATAATGCCCATATAATTGACTTGTTTGGCCTCAGGGTCCTGGAGGTGAAACAGAACTTGTGAAAAAGTGACATCAGTTCACACATTACCACTCAGCTATGACTCGATTGATGTATTGCCTAATTGCAAGTAATTTGACAGTTTGTGAATTATCAAAGCACTCACCATAATATAAAGATTTCACAAATAGAAATTCAGATTTGCATATGTTTCTGTTTTATAAAGTTTCTCAATACAGAACCTGAGTTATGAATCCAAAAACCTGCATTTGACATGGTATGTAAGCATTTTACAGATCACAATATGTAAACGATTTACATATTTACATACATTTGTGAATGGTTCTCATTCACACTGATTTGCAGGTATTGTGTACAAACACAGCTCTACATGAGCAACTTGGAAATTACACACATAAATAACTAAATCATTACTTTTACTCCATATGCAACTACATAAAATACTGAATGTGTGTGAATTACTTGTAACTAAAGCATGAATCAGCTCCATTCCGTGTCTCTGCCTCTAGCTTTCCCTGACAGCTTGACTGTGTGATTGCTACAGTTTAAAAGACAGTGTGAAATCCCTGCCCAAGTGTGTTTGATTGACAGGCGAGGGGCGGGTCCTCACCGCCTGCTCCTGGCAGATCTGAGTTAGTCGCTCCAGCTGCTCCTCCCTCACGGCTTTGGCCTTTTCATACTGCTGCATCTCCAACTCCATCTCCACCTTCACCTGCAACACATAGGCTGGAAAGAGAGAGAGAGAGAGAGACAGAGAGAGAGAGACAGAGAGAGATAGATAGTGAGAGTCTAAATGAGGGACTTTTTTTTTTTAATGTTTACAATGTGGGAAACCCCTCAGAGAAAAGACACCTATACCTAAATTTAATAAATTGTAATACAGATAATAACAAGGTATGGTCTAATAACCAAAATCAGTCAGTGCTGTGCAATAAACCTTCTTCACTACACAGACATAAGAGAGTTATCATTATTGAAATTATGTCGACATGTGGTGAATTACTCAGCTGCACCTGAACCATTTTCTCCAGTGGTGCATTTCTGACACAGAAACAAAATCCAGCTGCACAACCTCATTTGCCATGCCCCAGCACTGACACACACACCTTCAACGTCAATACTAACCCAGAGCCTGTCAGGTGAGCTATAGCACGGCGCCGTGGCCAGTTTCATAAGTCCCTGTCACTGCTGCTACTCAGTAAGGACACAGCTCCATTAAACGTAACAGAGATTCACAAGACCGCCCGGTCAGCACAGCCCAGTGTCTGTCCAGGCAGATTCAGCACACACAGATGAACAACCAACACTGCTTATCAGCATATTCACCAGATCTTTATCAGCGGCAGTATCAGCACAGCTGTTCCACAGCATCTTCACTTGCCATACACTTTGTTTAAAGACTCCTAATAACACATCTGTTTTTCTTTTGGGGTGGGGGGGTGGGGGTGTCACTCATGGTAACAGACATGAAATGTAATGGTACATATGCTCTGGAAACTATACAGAGATTGCCCGAGACTGCAGCCCCTTAAAAAGTGTATTATTTGTGTAAAACTGTGTGAGGACAGTTGAGTGCAGAGGTTGTTATGGAATGCAGTTCTTCATTGAGGTATTAATCATTTGATTCATTTTAATCATTTGACATTAATCATACGCTAAATATGCTGTTTTCAGCTTTTTCCTGATGGAGTAGAAAACAAACAAAACTAATTATATATCTGCATTATTTTATATATTCTGAACCTCACATTTAAGATCTTTATTAATTGATTGTAATAATTCATTTTGAGGTGCAGTCTGAACAGCTTGGGCTCTTACCCGTAAGACAATTCATAATTTGTATACAAATGTTGGTACTGTAATATATCGTAACTAGGCATTCTATCATGTTTATTACGAAAGTGAAACAGCTGAAATTAAGAGCTTTGATGGGTTATTATATCACAACTGAGATGAGCATGACTGTGCTCTGTCAGCAAATACCTGTTTAGAGAGAGAGAGAGCACTGGTGAAACGGCTATAGGGAGGTGCTGAGTGAAGCTTCACAGTGAAGCTCTCTACAGGTGATGTGCTCCTCTCTGTTAGCCTCTCTCTCCTGCCGTCTCTTAATTAGCCCTGGCCCACCGTGTGGAGAAAGGCTCATGTTCTCAGACAGTTTTCTCTTTCTCGCTGTGTCTTAATTAGTCTGCTTCACGTTGGCGACGAACGTGTTTTTGAGTTTTGGAGCAGTGCTCTGTGTGGACACACTGAGATTGACAGTGCTGTTTTTTCAACTCCTGTCTCTTCAGCACAGACCAAGTTCTACCTGAGGGACAGGCATACGCCCTCTCTGGTCAGACAGTGATACATTACAGAATAAACAGGAGAAACAAACTACACCAGTAGCAAAGTTGTACATCTTAAAGATTTTGGCATCCTCATCCAAAGGTCGTTGACAAGACGTGTGATTGCAGTTTACCAGATCACCACAGGGGGGCTGTACACTAGTCAAGGTGGCAGTGAGAAAACACAGCTCATGCATTTTAAAGACAAATCACCTCCAAATCGTCACTTTCATCCTCAGAAAGTTCACTTTGCCTTTCTTGAGTATAACACATTTCAATAAGAGTTATATGTAAATGAAGACAAACTGAAATCCTTGCACAAACCAAAGCAACTCTATTCTCCCAATCAGCGAGTTGTGTTCTTGTGTTTTATTGATCTGAAAGGCAATTCATTATACTCATCAGTTTGATCTAATAATCTTCAAAGCTTGGACCAGGATCAATGGTGACGTGTTTACAATTTATATGAATGTGTGTGTGTGTGTGTGTGTGTGTGTGTGTGTGTATGTGTGTGTGAGAGAGAGAGAGAATGAGAGAGAGAGAGTGTACACATTTGTACATATCTCCATTTGAAAAATGCATATTATAGAGCCTACATTACAACATAGGAAGGATGTTAGTTAATTAAATTTGTTAGATGGGTGTGACAAAGTGAACACTGTGTTTCTCTCATTTTGTTTCTTCAGAGTATAAATTCCCACACAGACCTCCAATAAATCAAAAGTATGAGAACATGGAGGAATGAAAAGAGAATGAGAATGAAGTATGTATGCAGTGTGAGTGTGTGTGCGTGTGTGTGTGCGTGTGCTTGTGCATGTGCGTGTGTGTGTGCATGTGCGTGCGGTGTGTGTGTGCATGTGCAAGTGTGTGAGTACACTGTGCAGTGAGTACACTGCGCAGTAAACAATCCAGAGCAAAGCTGTCGTCAGTAAAAAGCACAGAGCCTGTACAGTTTGATAAATCACTAGAATAAATATGCTCAAAAAATGCACACACATGACTGTGTGTGTACACCACCATAGAGAGTTAATCATGCAGGCAATGTCAATGAACTGCTATCATATGCTCTGTATGGACTGTGTCCATACACAATCTGTGGGTACACACACATTCAGTGTTAAGTGAAATGGAACGTGTGATTTAGATTACGTAACACAGCATGCGTAACGCTGAGATAAAACCACACAAACACACACATACACACACACACACACACACACACACACACACACACACACACACAACATTACTGTTCACAAAGGACTGAAATGGGCTTATCCATCTTCTGGGCACTGGAGTCACAGATAGTGTGGATGAATGGAAGAAAAGAAGAGGAAAAAAAAGATAGAGGGGAGGCTTTGTGGCTTTTAGGAAGGAGAGCTGGTTGAAGGGATGTGAAGACAGCACATGTTAGAGTCAGTGAGCTAGACTGCCAGACTTATGCAGAACAAGCTGATAGGGAATGTGAAAGAGGGCGACCTGGACCAGGCCTGTGATTGACTATTCATGCATACACTTGCATTAATGAGAGCCAATGATCGGCTGTAACAGGTGTTCTGTTCTGTCACTGAGACGGAGAGATCAGAGTCTGTATGAATGTTAATGGGAGCCAACGCTGGTGAAGTGCACCAAGTATCATCCATCACCACACACATGGTAGTGGACAGAGAAACAAACATTTCAGATGTTTAGACACACACTCACAGACAGACAAACACAAACACAAAAACACACACACAAAAA
The DNA here is from genome assembly GCF_902362185.1 of Chanos chanos. NCBI lineage: Eukaryota > Metazoa > Chordata > Actinopteri > Gonorynchiformes > Chanidae > Chanos > Chanos chanos. Next base: position 36,609,932 of record NC_044496.1, read on the forward strand.
CACACACACACACACACACACACACACACACACACACACACACACACACACACACACAATCGTTCAGTCAGCTCATCACAAAGACGCAGATTCAAACAACTCCTATAGTGTCTGGAAACCACATATCCCATACAAAAAGACTTGTTCTTGTTTACAAAACACACAACAAGATTGTTTGTGTATTTTTTTGTTGGATAGAGTGCTGTAACCATTTTATGCAATCACAACAGGCTTTCAGTGTTTACTCCTAAACCAGTTTGATCTTTTCTATCATATGTTTGTATTAGTTATTCCAATGGGTTTTTAACTCCTCTCAGCTTCTACCTCTGGAAATGAGTCTGTTCTCATTCTTTTGCACTTTAAAATTATAGATTAAAGTGACAAGCCATGATGTTTGCTCTGATGAATGAAATATGTCCAGATGCATTATCGCCTATAGATTATCTTCATATGCTGAGATGCTGGAATATAGCCATTTGGTGATTGAGGTACTTCAGACTGGTGATAAAAGCTGATTAATAACAATGGGGAGCTTGATTTGACTTGATTTTGCCATTGAAGGTTTGGGTTAAAGGGCTGGTGGAGACTCACCGTCGATGATTCTCTTAACCCTCCAGATTCTCAGGGTAATGATGAGGCTGATGGCATCCCAGGGGCTACTGGGGCCGTTGGCGACTGTGGAAGCCACCATCGGGGCAAGAGAGAGGACGATGACAGCACCGTCAAACACCTGTCACCCAGGGAGAGAGAGAGAGAGAGAAGGTAGGCCTGTAGTGTGCAATGGTGTCAAACACTGTCTAGCACTACTGATATAAACACCATCACTGCAAACGTCATCAGACACAAATGCGGTTAAACATCTGCACAGCACACCATCTCTACAAAAATCAACTGACATCATCAAACACTATCAAAACATCAGCAACAGAAACACTTGTCTAAAGACAAACACACTCCGAAACTCCTTGTGTAAAGTTTGGATGACTCGCAGTGTAAAGACAGTCTAATAAGAGAAAAGATCAGGGGATATTCTTCCTTGACGGTCCTGACTTTCCATACTGGAGGAAAGATTATCTCCAAAGTCTACTGCTACCCAGACTCTGGACTGAAGACTTTAGGAGGTAGGAGTAAAGATGAATTGTGCTCTCCTATTACACAATCCTGAATTGCCAAAATTTCATTTCTGTCAGGAAACATTTCCCTGATCACATGTTTGTAGGTAACTGAAGTATGTGCACAGTATACCTCCTCAATGCTTCAGATTCAAATGACAAATGCTATTTCTCCATTCCAGTGTACATGATTAGGAAAGCATTAGGTTACTGGCGGCACAGTGTGCTGGGCAGGTCTCTGTGTCTTTGGGAGAGTTGTGCTGCGACATTGAGAAAGTGCCAGTGCAGTAGAGAGCAAGGCAAAGACTCATCTCTCATTACACTTCAAGGCCAAACATGTACCCAAGTCCTGACGACGCCCCAGGGAGCTTACCTCAACTTTGTTCTCGATATAATCCCAGATCCCCAGAACCACAATCCTGAAGACAGTCTGTGTGTGTGTGTGTGTGTGTGCGTGAGAGAGAGAGAGAGCGAGAGAGAGAGCGAGAGAGAGAGAATGTGGTTAGGAAGAAAGTGGAAGAGGGCAAAGGTGTTTCAGGATGGGGGAAACATAAAAAGGAGTGAGAAGGACAGAGAGAGGGGGGAGAGAGAAAAATAATGAGATCAAGAAGGCAAGAGAAAAGATCGTAAAAACACATTGAAATTGTCACTTTTTTGATCATCAAACACATTTTGGCTATGATGTTACAACAGTGACTGATGCTTTGTCAGGTGTTTATAGTATCTAAACACATAAGTTGGATGTGCTAACACGGCAGCCCTTAGAAGAACACTTTACATCTATTTGATTACGCTTCCATAATGAGCAACTGAGAGGCAGAATCTTAAAATCCAGCTCATATTGAGTTGTGGTGGCAGTAGGATTCATCATCCTTTTGGTTTGGAAAATTCAGCACATCTTACAAAAAATCTGTGCATCTCAGCAAAAACCACCTGCCTGCCTTTTACAGCATTTTCTCTTCCATATCCTGGCAAAATGCAACACATGATTCATCAGTGACAGGTGACATTTATTCATCAACTCCACCACAGCAGGAGTGAATCAAAGCAATGACAGGAAAAACGAACTGAGGAGGAGCTGCTGACTTAGAGAAAGAGAGGAGGAGCTTCTCTCCTCCCCATAGAGTCATTACCCATTCTCTCTCTCGCTCTCTCTGTCTCTCAGCCCCCTGATTCTCTCTGTCTCTGGGGTTCATTGACCAATGTGCACCAACAGACTAATACAAATTACAATCACTCTGGGGTTCATTGACCAGTGTGCACCAACAGACTAATACAAATTACAATCACTCTGTTAAAAGTAAGATGCACCCATGGCATAAATTATATTATAAGTCTGGTTAAATGCCCAGCGCAGGGCAAAAGCCATAGGATCAGAGGAAAGTGTTCATCAGTAGAGAATAACTTTAATGACTCCAATGCCACTTTAGACTCCTGCTCCTCCAGAAACTGAATACACACTGAAAAACAAAAGAAAAAGTAGTCAGAGCAAAGAGGAAAAAAATCACAAGTCTAATAGAAACACTATTCTAGCGTAAAACACCCCAAGATGGGAAACTCAAATGATATGACTTTGAAAAAGTTTTCTCTTTTATTGTATCTGCATCAGTTAGCCTTGTGGTTTATGCCTACAGTAAACTATAAATCTTCAATTATTGAATTTCTATAGTGGTTTGCATGCTGACTAACTAAGGCCCTTTTGACTCTCATAGTTTGTCAAATCTCTCCTAGAAAAACATGAGCAAAGTCCAAAATCCTGGACCAAACCAGACAAGTTGTGCAGTGAACCTGCAGTCCTCATATGTAGGAGTACTATTGGGGCAACCTTTAAAGCACTTTATATAGAGAGGATATAAACAAATCCTATGTCATTTCTCAGTATGTAAAGCATGGCATTGCTAAGGCTCCATTTAAGGTAGGGTGACCATACGTGCTCTCTTACCCCGGACATGTCCTCTTTTTCCGACCTAAATAATGCGTCCGGGCCGGGATTTCTAAATTGCCAAAAATGTCCGGGATTTGGCTTTTGCCTTCCACAGTTGCCATTCTATGTGTGTGTATTTGCATTGCTTTAACCTTTTTCTTTAGATCCCGCCCTTTCGCATGCCACCAGTTGACGGTCATGTACACTATCATGCCACAAACATTAGTTAAACTGCATCTCATTCATTACCGTTAACACCGCAGCAACAGCCAAGAGACCTTAAGAAAGCCGTAATGCCACCAAAACTTGAATGGAAAGAAATAAGTTCACCTTGCCACTGTTATTATGCTAACAGTTATTTGTCTTCTTAAAGACTAGCCGGCTATGTATTGTGTAAGACAGATGGAGTACAGATGGAGTTTCATATTGCATTGTCAAACATCAGCCTTACATGCGCAACAGCAGGAACCAAAAGTGACATACACTTAAATTGGGTGGGGAATGCATCAGACACCCCCCCACCCCCAACCCCTTCCCCTCTTTTGGAAACCAAAATATGGTCACCCTATTTAAGGTGTACATTTACAGTGTGGTTGTATTACTGGTTATCAGCACATCAACCTCTTATGATGTGTTGTGGTAAGACAATTAAGTTACACATTGAACATCTTCTGAACATTTTTCAGGTTTTCTCATAACGATTTATGGTAACTTCAGTCTACTACCAAAACACTGTAGGGCGTTTTTTATGTACAACACCTGTTTTTTTTTATTACAGAATATTACAGCTTTCGATGCATTTATGACTGCTTGGTAATATATTACACAGGCTGCTTTGTGTTAAGTCTTACTATTTTATGTGTTCAGATATGCTGTGTGCCGTTTCAGTATGAAACAAATATTATCTGTACATTTTTGATATGATCCCTGTTAGCTGCTGTGGTCCCTCGCTGTGTTGAACGTAAGCTGTGATTGGTTCAGACTCACCTCGGTGAAGAACACAGAAAGAATGACCAGACTGATCCAGTGGATGATACTGGCAAACTGGAATGCATTGGTAACTATGGAGGCAATGCAGAGAGCAAAGGACAAAGGTTAGAGACTCTTGGACTACACATTACAGCCTTTTCCTGGACTGGCCTATTGTCTGTTTATGCTGATATTTAGCATGGCCCTGTAGGCCTTAACAATCTTTCAGACTCTTATATTCACAGGTTTATTATTAGAATCCACAGTGAATACTTTTGGAGGTAGCACATCACTACCCTGTTTTGCCAATAACTTTTCATGTGCAGCTTAGAAAGTAAGCATATTAAAAAAAACAGCAGAAGAGCTTTTTCATTTCCAGCATGGGAATTCTTTAAAACAGTGTTTCTCTACTATCCGGTTGTGGAACTCACTGGACTGTGAATTTTGAATCTATCTCGGCACAGGTCCCTCAGACTGGTATTTAAAAGCACTAACTCACTCACAGGCCTTTGAACAGGGTTTTTCACCCTACTCCTCAGGGACCAGCTGTTGTTCCACATAATTCGCTATTGAACCTGCTCTCTCTCATCTGAGTCAACTTGTTAACTCACAATTAAACTCTCGATTGTACTGAATCAGCTGTGCTACACCAAGGTAATGATGAATCTCTTGTGAAGTGATCAGTGGAGAGGCTAATAAAACATTACCATTATAAGACGCAGCCAAAGAAACTGAAAACTGCACGCCAGTGAATGGCTTATAAACCTGGTCTCTATTATTAGATCAGTGGCCTGATTGGAGAGCATTTGAAGAGTTTTTGGTATTGAGGTACACACCCCACCAGTCGTACTGTGCCATCTCTCTCTTTAGCAGCCTATCTGTCTATCCATCAGACCCAATTACAAGCCAGCTCAGTAGTGCACTCTTCCGTCAGTGAGAGCTCCGGTGTTACGCACCGCCTCTCGGCCCCATCTGTCTCTGTTTCTGTCATTCACTCATCTGGCCATTCATCAGTCCACCTCCCCCATTGCTCCGTCCATTAATCCTGCCATCCACTAGTGTCTCTCCATTTATTTCTATCTTAATCTCTTGCTCTGCATTTGTCTTACCCTCCCTCTCACCCTCCTTCTCTCTCTCCTTCTCTCTCTCTCTCTCTCTCCCTCTCTCTCTCCCTCCCTCTCTTGCTCTGTTCAATCTGTCCATCAGTGCCTGTAAGTACCAGAACACGTGGCCAATACAGAAAGTAATTTATGTCTCCTGTCATCTATGGCATAAGCCTGTGATATCATAAAGGCTGTGTCTAGCGACCATCCAAATCATTATGAATGAAGAGTGAGACTGTCACCCTGGAAACCACTTATTCCTTACATTCACAGAGTGAATATCAATGAGAAGAGATGCTATATGGGATAATCATGACTTTGGTCCACCAAGGACACATGGAAACTCCTTGTGACTTATATAAAAAGTGTTTTTCAATCAGTAATTAGAAGCAGATTAGTGATTATATTCAGTCACTGAGGCACTGGAGGGACAGGTTCAACCTCACAGTGATGCAGGGGCCAGTTCCATTTTAGCTTCAGTGCAATGCAGATGAAAATGCTACATGATAGTCACAGAATCAACTTCATCCCCTGAAATCATATTTGTGATATCCTCTAAAAACTTAAAGCACCCAGATGAAGGAGAACAGACACAACACTTTACTGAGTGAAATGTCACTCAACACTTGTCATAGTATAATAAGTACATTATACTTATGTACAAACATCTTTAGTAGTCTTAGGTTGTGCTCTGTATGTCAGCATGGAAGTTACACAGTTCAGACACTTACACTGTAGAAGCTTTGTGTCTATGAGAAGTTCCAGGGCCAGCAGAACCACAACCAGGATCACACAGGCCACCAGGAAACAGTTAAAACCGGCACTGAGCAAGCACACCTGCCAAAGCGCTGCCCTTCTCCCACAACAGGGCTTCAGCCAGTTAGACCTGCAGCAGAGAGAGTGAGAGAGAGAAAGAGAGAGAGAGAGAGAGAGAGAAAGAACGAAAGGATTAAGTAAAACCCATATACAAAGTGATGAAGAACCATCTGAAAGACAACCAATCAAGCCTTAAATACAAAGCAGACAAACAGACCAGGCACCGCTGATTTGTTTTTTAAAATGATCTGTACAAACGACGGCAAGCCAAAACAGTGTCTGTACTGATTGTGCTCTGCTCCTTCTCTGCCAAAAGAGGGTGCTGTTTTTTTTTCTACACACAGTTGAAAAAAAACCCCACACGTTTGTGCATGTTTTCAAAACATTCCATTACTGTTCCACTTGCACACAGTCTGTGGGACTTCTGTTTCTTTATCTGATCAGGTGTAACTCACCCTCATGGACTAAGATGAACTGTTAGTGTGACTTGTTTTGTGAATCAAGTGTTCAGTAAAGTACTTATGGTGAGATGTTTTTGTCATTCTGTGACTGATTAATCTCTATCTGTTTAACCATGCTGTTCACAGTCAACTGTTCACATTCACCAGCAGTTTGGTAGGTTTAGTTCTGAGTTTTGGTTCTGTTTTATCACATTTTTCTCTCACTCTCCTTCTCACTTTCTCTCTCTCTTTCTCTCTCTCTCTCTCTCTCTCTCTCACACACACACCCACACATACATACTCTCTCTCTTTCTTGGTTTCAGTCATTTCCACCCCCCCGTCTCACACACACATACTCTCTCCCTCTCCCTGTTTCACTCTCCTTTTCAATCTCCACCCTTCTCTCTGTTTCTCTCTCTCTCTCTCTCTCTCTCTTTCCAGTTCTTTCTCAATCTGTCACTGTACTTATGTTTCTCTCTCTCATTCTTTCCCTCCAAACTCCCACTCACTGTTTCTTTTTTATTTTATCTCTCTCTTTCTGTCTTTGTCTCTCTAACTCTGTCTTCAAGTCTATTGTTAGGTACTGACAGAAAGAATACCACTCTTTTCAATGACTACTGGAATTTTGGCTTGTGAAACTTGACCTTACTGAAACATTGTTGATATCACTGTTCTGCTTTAACTTTTTTGTGATCCAAAGGACCTAAAACTTTCAGCGTTGCTTGATTAAAGAATTTCTCTAATGGCAAAAAGACTACCACAACAAAAATGAGATCATTATTTCTCAAAAGTTGGATCTCTGGCGTCTGCGTAATATTTTCCAGAGTCAGCTCCAATGCTCACAGGGAGCACCCGGTCACCTCCCCTGGGAGCGGATGCTGCTTTTGGCAGTGTGAAGGGCTCTGCGTGGCCATGTGCTGACCCCACACACACACACATATCCATGCATACACACACCCACTCTCATATGCAGAAACACACACGGACACACAGACACAGACACACAGACACACACACACACAAACCCACATATCCATGCATACACACACCCACTCTCATATGCAGACACACACACACACACACACATGCACGCACATACCATCTTGAAGTCCCAGACTCCCGTCTCTCAGCCGCAGCCAAGAAGATGATTGTCTAACAGCATGGTGAAGCCTTCATTTGATTAGCCTGGTACTGTTTACACGCTCCAGGCTTTGCCCTTGCCCGCTACATCGGAGAAGGAGACTCTAATGCTGAGTGGGCGGCTGAGGGTGGCGTCTGTTCCCACCACCTTTTTGCGTCCTGTAACACGATGCCACTCTAACGTGCATGCCTGACTACGCCTGGTACTGTGGGCCTAGAATGTACCTCTGTAAGTCTGTGCTTTCATGACTTTAAATTTGCAGCAGTTCACTTTAATGCTATATCTCCCATTACGTTCTCCCCCTGTTTGCTTCTTGTTCCCTCCAGTCAGGGGAGCATGACTATAGACACCGGCCTGCCAGGGATTTGTGGGTAATTAATAGTGAGCCGTGGTGTGGGAGTGGGTGACGGTGTTTTCCCTGCAATCCGTATTCTATAGTGTAAGCAAGGCCTAAACAAAAAATGACTTCTCCTGACCAAGGTCAGTTTGGCCGAGGTCTTGACACGTTTTAATGAGGAGGTGACGAAGCAGCTGGTCAGAGCCTGTGGTGTAAGTGTCTCATCAGGAAAGCCAACCTCTGATTGGAGCATTACTCCATCAGCTCCATAGACGAACCAGCAACCAGACAGTAGATGGGTTCACTGAGGCTAAGACATCTGAACAACAGCTGGGGTCATGACTACTGCAAACACAGATGGCAGAAAAAAAACAGTCTACGTCTGGTGCCTCTTGTTTCCTCAGTCAAACTCACAAACTCAAGCAGAGATTCAGGCTCTCAGGTGATTCATGACTGAACCTGCCATGTGTTTAGAGGAATTCTGCCTGGTCTGAGAACAAGTCGTGAGAGCAAGCATTCGTAAGCTGGCAGCCCTGAGCGGGGCTGGGTGGAAGGCCTGATTACTGAAACACTGAGGTAAGTGAGGTCAGAAGAGAAGAGAAGAGAAGAGAAGAGACGAGACGAGACGAGACGAGACGAGAAGAGAAGAGAAGAGAAGAGGAGAGAAGAGAAGAGAAGAGAAGAGAAGAGAAGAGAAGAGAAGAGACGAGAAGAGAGGAGAAGAGAAGAGAAGAGAAGAGACGAGGAGAGAAGAGAAGAGAAGAGAAGAGAAGAGAAGAGAAGAGAAGAGAAGAGAAGAGAAGAGAAGAGACGAGACGAGACGAGACGAGGAGAGAAGAGAAGAGAAGAGAAGAGAAGAGAAGAGAAGAGAAGAGAAGAGACGAGACGAGGAGAGAAGAGAGGAGAAGAGAAGAGAAGAGAAGAGAAGAGAAGAGAAGAGAAGAGAACAGACGAGACGAGACGAGACGAGACGAGACGAGGAGAGAAGAGTAGAGAAGAGTAGAGAAGAGAAGAGACGTAACGGGGGCATTGGGAGACAAGCTTTCCAAATGATCTCAAAGGTACAGTAGAGTCCCAGTCTACTAACACACTCCCAAAGCAAAACAAAGATCATCTGATTATAGGCAGCTTGAAATATCAGTTTGATGTTTGACCTAAAATGCAGAATAAATGACATAGGGAATAATCTGAAATATGATCATTGAAATATAAGGTCAAAAAGTCAACCTGACCTGGTGAAAAAGAGCAGAAATCCCAATTTGCTCACACTGTGCATTAGTTACCCGTGTGGGATGCAGGTGTAGTGATTTGGAAGCCCTGTGGACAGCCCTCTCTGGGGTTGGAATGGCTCTTTTAGGTGACATGAAAGGCTGAAGTGAAAAGCTTTAAAATGTTATTTGCCAGTAAAACAGCAATGAGTGCATAACCTATAAAACTACAGCAGTTCCCACACTACCTCACATTAGTCTTCAGCTGTGTAGTCTAGGCCAATCACTGAATAGACTTTGTATTCCACACACACACATGGGCTGACTGGGTAATGTAGTCAACTATGAACTAGGTCTACCAGAGATATACTGTGGACTAGAACTACTTACTTCTATAATAATGTCAAAAAAACGTTAAGCATTTAATATTTTATGAAATATAAAATAAATATGAATCTGAAATTTGAATATAGAACACTGACCTGTAGCAAAAATTTACAAAGCATTGCTGTGACATATTTACAGTGTCAGAGAGAAGGCCAGAGATTGTTGCAGTTGGTACATGTCAGAGTGCATCGTAGTGTTTGTGTGTGTGTGTGTGTGTGCTTCCAATTACAGGGGACCCCCCCAAAAGGAGTAAAAAACAACAGTTCTGTGTGGGGGGGTTGAAACATTTATATATCCTATGCTATATAGCCCTGGAGAAAAAGTTGACCCCCCCTCCATTGTCAGTGTATAATTTGCACTCTGTGTGTGTGTGTGTGTATACCTTTGTGTGATGGGAGTGGAATCCGGTGTGTGAAAATGTATGGAGTCATACCGGCTCCTTTAGTGTCGTGAAAAACGTGCCTGACAAAAGAGACAGAGAAAGTAAATGAAACCTTTCTGTAGATTTCAAATCAAAGCTTGAGAACATCCTTTCACTGTTTTGAATGGTGTTTGTAATCTGTCCAACCGGTGATTGTGTCTCCACCACCTTCTACTCTTCTTTTTTCATTGTCTTTCCTTATTGCTTTTCTTTTTTATTTGTTCCTACTACTTTTGTACACTATCATTTTTAACTTTCTTGACAGTGTCAGTATTGAATGCTCATCCGGTCTTTTTAAAACTCTTGTGGACAATCGTTTTTTTTTATATGAACTGTGTTAAAAAAATTTTTTTATCTCTTCTACTAAATAACCAAAAAAAGGGAAAACCTCCCCCCCCAAATCAAAACAAAGATAATGATGATCTATATTATCAGTAAGGGAAGCTGCCTTATAAGAGAGAAGACCCACAGCTATCTCTGTCTATGACTCTAAAGTGGATGCAGCTATGATGATTCTGTAAGATTAAGTGAATCTCCATCAAACTGATCAAGCTTCAGATTATGTCAGGCCTCAGGGCTCTGCCTTGATCGCTGCTTGAGGCATGGTCACATGACTTACGGTTGACACTTACATTATGAACCAGGTTGGTGGTCAGGTATTAAAACTTTGGGTAATGCTGCGTTTAAGTCCAGTGACGTAAAGGCTTAAAAAAGCAGTGTTCTTCCCTGCTGGGCCTGGGTTTTGACACATTCTCATTCACATTTTTAGTTTTGTTCCCTGAGACGTGTTAGATTGTAAATGGTTAATTTCATTCCATGCCTGTGCTGGCTGCACATCTGATACATGCTTGCCTAGTGAGCTCTAAGCCCTTGATTAGTTTAATCAAGTCTGTTACTGCAAGACTAAAGTGAATGTGTAGAGGATTCTCAGAAGTGGATCTGCAAAAACATCAAACAACATCGGTGATGAACCGATACCCCCTCTCCGAAACAAAATTGGTTAATGAACCGATACCCCCTCTCTCCAAAAATCAGAAACGAGCTTGAACAACAAGTTGGGAACAATAAGTGGGGAAGCTCATTAAATACTTTTTAATAACTGAATGTGGTGAAAACAGAGCTTGGAGTAATCTGCTCTGGACACTGTTGTAAAGGGTAGGCTAATACCCTAATCTAGTCCAAGTCCCCCTGCAGGATCCCACTTAACAGTCCAGTTCTCACCACACTCCACAGAGTGCGATCTGAGAAAAAACCATCATCGGCTACATTCTGCCAAGACTCGGGCCTTGCATATGCTCTCTCCTAATTATAACGCACATTGTGAGCTCTGAAACCACATAACTGGACTTTATTAAATAAAAAATAATGAGATCATACATTAAAAATGAAACCTAAACTAATATATTCAATTTAAAAGACGGCAAAAAAGCTTCTTGCAAGACAACATAACAATACAACAGAAAGGTCAGTGAGGTCTGTATTTAATATCATTTTTTACCTTTTATATTTTCTGTAAAAGCCACTTATCCTGGATAAAATGGCCCCAGTACATTGAATCTGTACAAAACAGCAATGAAATTTTGGCGACAAAGGCCTGAGAAAGAGTGAGCCGTCGGTACTTGTGACTGATCATATACAGTGCCATAATTCATTTAAACCGCTCCCTCCAGCAAGGTGAGAATAGGCCTTAATTTAATAAAACCATTAAAAAACTCTTGAGAGAAAGCAGTGAGTGTCTGTGATATATTAGGCAGAGAGCTTCATTTTGAGAGCTAAAGTGTGAGACAGAGTTTGGAGTTAAGTATTTATGAGGTGGTGAGTTAGGTGTCTTGAGCTTTTTGGCAAAGGAAAAAAAGCCCTCTTTAAGCAAGGCACAGGTGAAATCTTTACTATATGAATAATAAATTTGATCAGAAATGCAATGATATCAAAACATTCCTCAAAAATACATTTCTGACAAAATACTTCTTAAAATGATTACACTGAAAAATAGTAACTCTGTTGAACAAAACCAACCAACCAAACAAACAAACTTACAAAAAAACTAAAGGTAAATTCCATAAACTAAATGATGGCATCCATTTCTGAGTTGAATATAACACTTGAGAAGAAAAATGAAAAGAATAGCTTGTCCCATACAAAAGGTAGTTTTCAGGGATCTCAAGGCTCTGTGATTTTCAGTTGCTGACAGATGCTGAAACTGGTGACTGTTCTGTATCTAGTCTTTACCTAGACTAAATGTTCACATAGTTGTGACCAGACAGAGTGTAAGAAACAGAGCAGGAGAAGTTCTGACTCCAGCAGAACAGAATTCTGGAATGACACTAAAACCAAAGTGAGAACACTGATATAGAATGGAACCCTCTATTCAAACCGATAGAATGCTCAGCTTCACTGTGATTGGTGGGAGCTTTTCGGCTCCCAGTTCCTTTCTAAGAACAGTCACATTCTTGAGAACAAGTCATTACATTACAGTCAGTCTGTACCCAGTTATGTCACCATGACTTCAGACAATGGCCACTAATGATCAACATACAGGCATCCACATATGTGGAGCACTTCAGGGCATGTATTAGCTACACCCTGTTTATTGAGCCCTTCCCACTGGCCAGATTAAGAGGACTTTAGACACTTGGACTTTGTGAGAAACAGAATTAAAAAATTATTTACTTGGCTAAAAATATTTGAGGGGCTTCATCATTTTTTTTAGGTGCAACCGGGTCTTGCTCATTTTATGAATATTAGTACACGTAAAAAAATGTAGATGAAATCCACTGAAATCCAAGGAACCTTTTTTTAGACGTGAAAAAGGTACAAATCCACATCAGGGGAAGAATAAAACCGCAAATATTTGCAATATTTAAAAGCTGAGTGTATATGCAGACATTAAGAATCATACACACATGTACATGCACACACACACACACACACACACACACGCGCGCGCGCGCGCGCACACACACGCGCGAACCCACACGCACACAAACACACACACACACACACACACACACACACACACACACACGCACACACACACACACACGCACACACACACACGCACATGCACATACACACCCGCTGCAGTGCAATAAGCATTAAAGACGCGGAGCAGAGAGGAAATGAATGAGCTGAGTGGGGACAGGCTGATAAAGAGCTCTGGAGCAGCAGCCGTGAGGCAGAGAGGAGTGATTGGACTGCTCTGGGGTGGGGGTGGTGGGGAGGGGGGATTACACTATGAAACAGATCGATAGCAGTCAGGAGCTACGTCCTGTCACACATGCCCCTCAGTCAAACAGCTTGCAGCTAACCAAAATCATTGCAACCTCCATACACTGAAAAAAAATCAGGCGTGAGATCCATCTCTCTCTCTCTCTCTGTGTTTCTTTGTGTTTCTTACACACACTAACACACACACTGCTCCATCCAGCTCACTTCATGTGAAGGGCATTCATGTACCACTGGCCACATGCTCTTCTGCCAGTGACTGGGTTGAGTGAAAGCTCTCTGATTTTCGGTTTGCTCAAATCAGGACAGGATTTGCTGATAAGCCGTCCTGTAATTAGTCCTGACTTCTACAGTGCTGAAGACAAATGGGAAACACTGCGTTCGTGCGTGCGTGTGTGTGTGTGTGAGTGGTGAGCAGGGTGATTCTAGTTTTATACTTTATGCGCTCATCTATATGGACTGACCTTTAAACCGTGGGAGCCCGGGCCTGAAGTAAAGCCCTGGCAGCTGAATGGCTGAGGAGCTATCAATTTGGATCTGGAAGCCAATCACTCTCAGCCAAAAAGCAATCACTGAGGAAAAAAAAGCTATACACCGCTGTCAAACTTCAACGCATATCGACTCCTTCTTCACTCACTGATGCTAATGACATCAGATCTTATAACTCTGCCCAGCCCCTGTGAGGCTTTCGCCTCAGAGAACAAACTACGAGGGGAAAGAGGGAGATGAAGAAAAACAGGAGCCATGAGTGCTGAGTCGTCGTTCAGAATAAATTGATCATCAGTCTTTATTGATGTCTTAATGGTACATTTACACAGGCTCCTAGATTGTTTTGTGAAAAACTCCCAGCACATTCGTAATGAGACCTATGGCAGCAAGCAACATTACTGTTGATTCAGAAAAATCAATCAGTACGTAAGCTCCTGAAAAATGGATTTGGCCCGGACCTACTAGACTCTTTCCGTTGTTCTGTACCACTCTCAATCACGGCACCAGCAAGCGATTACGTCTCCTGCTGCAGGATAAGGATAATGTTTGAAGAAGAGACTGTGGCCTCTTAAAAAAAAAACCAAACAAACACGTGGCATATATATTTCCACTTGCAATGATATTCATTTATTAAAAGTGTTCAGAGCTCATCTAATCCTCTCTCTGGATGCTGATAAGAGCGTGGCTTTATAGCCGTGCCATGTATAGAAATCCAGACTAATTCACACCATCCGGCCGGCCTCAGCGGGCATGGAAAGAAAATGAGGGACTGGAGCTGAGAGGTGATTGGCTGGAGCGGCAAGAGTGCTTATGGTGATACATGAAAACCTTAACACCTCCACTGTCCAAAACTGACCCACAAGGACGGCACTCTTCCCAGGTCTGCGTTGTGTTACTGTTACTGTGTTACTGTTTTGGGCATATTATGCCCAATATTACGCCTGTTTCATAATTATTATCATAGCTTAATTACACACTTCAGTTAAAAGTTCACTGTGAGACAGGGACAGCAGAACAAACAAAAAAGGTTTTGTTTTTTTTTGAGTAAGGTGAAGGTAGGAATTTGCAAATTGTTGGAATAATCTCTTTTGTTGAGTTCCACATGCATTCAGATCTGTACCTGGATCAGTTCTCAAACATCCTGTCATGCCCCTGTAGGGGATTTAAAAGGTTATCACAGAAAAGGTCATAAGCAAGCAGGGTCCACACGATCTCATGCCCTCGACCTATGAATAAAAATATAACAGCTTATTATAGCACTCCACTTTCAACTCAGATCCAGGATGTTGGGTTGCAGCAGTGTGTATTTTATTATTATTATTTTTCTTTTAATATTTATGTGTTCCAAACGGATGCTCCAAATGAACAACTACGCAGTCCAAAGCCCTTTATTAATTTGTAGGTCATGAATTTAATTTTTCAGGTCATGCACAAATTAAAAAAAAAGACTAAATGCAAAAGACCATCGCTGATCTGACTCCAGTACACATTTCTAGCATAAAAGAGAGAAAATAAAACAATGAAAAATGCAGTGCCGTGCTCCCAACAACAGCCTAAAGACAAAACTGCAACACTCCAGCGAGCACTAAGAGAGGAAAACCAGCTAAGCACTAAATACATGCTGAATGCAACCTCTGCTGTCTTTATCACAGGTAATCAATTTTACATCTGAGGGGCTCCCTATTCCAAATGCCTCTACAAGCCATTCATCAAACAAATACCTTGAGGATTGGTGAACCATTTAGAAGGAAATTAAAAAAATAAATAAACAAAATAAGGCGCTTTAGTTATAAAATAAAAAGAACAAATTTATCTCAGAAATTTGAAGGCAGTTCAAAATATTTATTCTCTGAGTCATTAAACCACCATAAACAAGTCTTTTTAGGGGAGAATTTTACAGTCAACCATAAGCCAAAAACTCTCACTAGTTTTAACGGCCAAACACAGACCCATAATGATGACAATGCCGATTTGAGCGTAAATTATTCCAAGCCTCATCAGACTCTGACTTTAAGTAGTAAGATGGGGTAATAAATGGGATGCAAGCTGGAAAAACCTCCCTAACTGTGTCACTTCTCACCAGCTCCAGCTGAGACCTTCAATCAGATTAGTCCCCTGTCCCTTCCTTTTCAGCATACACACACACACACACACACACAGACACAAACACACGCACATGCACATACACACACACACACACACACACACCTCACATATGGTGGGCTGGGGAGTTCATAGCCAAAAGAAGTTTAGAGTTTAGACGGCTCTTTGCGAGAGAAATTGGCTTTTAATTCATGGGAAATTGAGATAGATCGGCCTACATCTGCACCACAGCTGACAAGCTGTTCCCCATTAATAGGGTTTTTTTTTTTTTTTTGCTAGGACACTTGATCTTTCTTCGTCTCAGCCAGAAAAGCAATCTCACACTTTGCATGTCTGTGAATATGAACCTAGCCCAGAATGTCACCAATTGAGAGGTGAGAGGCACAGGGGAGGGCTTTGGACCCTGCATGGGGGTCTAGCTGATGGAGACCACCGCACTCTTTAGTGATTTCGGACTGAGTTGTGGCAGAAAAGAGAGTCCCTTGTCCCTCAAAGGGCACAAAAACTCCACTCAGGAACAGTTACAAGGGTGCTAAAGGACAAAGCCCAGCTGCATAAATACTGCTTATGTAGGCTTGGGAAAAGGATAAGAGGATTCATAGACTATTATTAGTCATTTCACACATTATAGTAACTGATGGGTTATTCATTTACATTTAAAGCCTGAGCGAGTATAAACTCAGTAAAACTGCCATAGGGATGACTGGATGCTTCACTGTAGAGCCAGAGAATGAAAAGCAACGACAACACCTTTACTCCATCACACATTATACACAATTATCACACATAAATATGCCCAATATTTGTATTTGACAAAGAGATCACTAGCCCTCTGTTTGGGCTATAGCAGTTTCAGTCAAACATATATGAAGGAGATACTGCATTAGAAATCTGTAGTCAGTAGCATGCTCCATGCTTTGCTCATTAACTCCAACAGTGAGTCTCAAGCGACACTGGTGAAAAGCAGGCACATTAATGACTAATTCATCATCATTCACCATATCTGTTTGCTCCTGTTCTTCGCAACTTAACAAGAATATGCTCAACTGGGCGAACAAAAGAAATTTGTTCTTCTAAGTATTAAGAGTTGACACACACATGCAATCTTGTCCTCCAAGTATTGTATTTAACCAGCATGGTGACAGTCAGAAGCTGACAAACATTCAGAGGAACGTTAAAATCACTGCTTTATTCAGAACGTCTTATTTCTTAGACGAGGGATTTTAAAAGTCTCCTACTGAAGAGCTAAACAACTGGACACAGCTGGATTTTGTAACGATGTAATCTAAAACACCTAATTCAGTTAATCAAAGTCTCTGTGAGCCAGGTCTGGTAGCAAGTTCAAATCTAGGAGATGAGTTGGCTACCAATGTACTCATAACTATGGACCACGTGCTTCAAGTTTTAAAGAGTTCATGGATAAAATTCATATTCCATCACATGGAGGTAAACGTATTACGAATCCAATCTCAGATACCAGTCACATCGATAACCCGCACCTTCCAGGCTTGTGAAAGGCCAGTGATGGCAAATCAGCCTCTCTCTCTCTCTCTCTCCCCCCTTTCTGCCCGTGAAAAAGCTCTAACTGATCCTGACTAGCCATCTGTCATTGAGCCGTCTCGCGTCACTCTGTACTCCTCGGTGTGCTGTGCCGCATGGCAGATCCCTGGCATATGCCACGGCTCCCACAGCGGGCATCTAGGAGCTCATCAGCACCGTGACATCAGCTGCGCGCCAAGGGTTCGCGTGCACCTGACAGTGGACAGCCACAGGAGATCCTGGCCAGTCTGAAATCCTTTCTCTTCCTCTCTCGCTCATTCATTCCCTGACAGTTCCTGCCCCCGGTGGAAAGCGGTTTCTCATCTAATTCAGTCCTAATGCTTATGCTTAAGTTTTTCCCACTAACTCCACTCTGTATCACCCATCACACATCGTCACAGATAATCTGATTAGCGCCAATCCAAAGAGTCTGTGAAAGCCATTAAGGAATCTGTACATTAAAAGGTGCTTGGGGAAAAAAAATCCATTTTGCTAGAGTGTGTAAATCACAGTGAGCCTGTACGTGAACATGCGTTTAAGTGACAGGGGCTTTTAATGGCACCGGGAACATACACTTGTCATTCACGTTTAAATGTTTAAACGCAACACACTTTAACTCTAAGCGACGTGAATATTCCAGCAGCCTGTGAGTGGAGCTGACTCTCTGCGGATGCTGAATTCCCTCTGTGCTACGGGAGCAGTATGCCTGGATCAGGAAGAATTGGAAAATGCCACATTGACTTCATTGTCTGAGAGAACACTGCATTTCTGTGTGACTGTTGCAGTAAAGCCATGCAGGTATTACACAGTGTTTAAGAAGACTTATGCAACGGCTGTGACAGTCAGTGACTGTTTTATGCTTTTTTATTAATATTTTACACTCTACTGAAGTTTGCATGTAATATGGTAGCTACAACAGATTCACAGTCTAGTTTTACGTAGTGTGGAAGTGGTAAGACTGGCATGTGTTTACAAAGCTGAATAAATCAAAGAACAAAGGACATGCCAGAGACAAGCAAAGAGACTGGCCAGGCAAAAGGAACAGACAGAACTGAAGGCACACAAGCACACACGCACACACGCACGCACGCGCACACACTCACACACACACACACACACCCACCCCCACCCACCACACGCCCTTACCACTGTGGTCTTTGACACGTTCCAGACAGGAAGATGCACTGCCAGCCAGAATGCTATAAATAAAGCCCACTTTTTCGTGAATCTGCCAGCCTTGCAAGTACCCCCCTGAAGTTAGCACGAGCAACCACCGCCCACGTTCTCAAATCCCCCACCCACTCCCCAACCCCCCACTGGCTGCCTGGGAGGGAAATTTGGGAAGCCTCGCTAGACTACATGCCCTCCAAATTTCTGCAGTGTATCTCATGCGTTTCAGGGGAACAAAGCACCGTTGCCAATGCTGGCTGCCCTGCATGGTCCTAAAGGTGTAAGCTCAACTCAAAATCAGAACTCCATAACACAGCGCAATGAGAAGAATCAGCCCCTTACTGCCCCTTTATCACAGGAACTCTGCACAGAGGAGCTAAAGGCTAACGCTAGCTCAGCAGTATCACGTTTGACAACACTCCAGAGAGCTTAGCGCTAATCAAAACAATCAGCTATGGCATCCACTATTAAAAATGCTTTACTTCTTTATTAGACAAGGTTGCGTTTTGAATCTGCATTTATGAAATTGGATACTGATGAATATTCATGTGTTGCTGTGGCATTCAGTTGCCTAATACGACTACAAAGTCATTTTAAAGTTTGAAAAAGTGTATCATCTTTGAAAACAGCAATATGATGATGGTTCACATGGATGAATGAAAGATTCTGAGTCTGTGGTTGTGAACCCACTGCGAACCCAAGGTTCTGTTTTTAGCCATGGGCACAACAGAATTTCAAGGAAGTATTCAGTTTAAAAGCTCGAGGGAAGAGAAGAGTAGTTTCTTTAACATTTAGGGCTTGTGTTTTGGACATGAAAGCATGAGAGAGATCTGTTAGAAGCCTGCACATTCTTTCAGCCCTCGTGGAGACAGTCAGAACACAGCCCATTGGGGTAACGCACTGAAACATAGCATGAATTGTTCTTCTCATGCTTTTTTGACTATGTGTCAACATCTAACATGCGGGCTGTCCCATTCCAGGGCTTTGGACAATCCAATCTTGCTGTAAAACATAAAAAATCTTGACAGAGACAGAACATCCTTCATGTCATGCACTATGAGTATGACTCACAATATACAGAAAAAAACTAGTTGGTGTAAAATTAGATAATTTTATTGACTCCACAACACTGCAATTAAACAATGACCCCTGGTGAACTGAACAGTAAAGATGAGCTGAAAGTGTATCTACTGTACATCTGATATAAGCGATTTGAAAATTTGAAGATCCATTCCCAGATAATCTGAAGAACAAATGTAATGTTTCTAAACTACCACTGTCTCCAGGAGACTAGATTCCAGGCCCTTAATAAAGGGCAGTAGATTCTGTATGACACAAAACCACAAAATCCAGCTACCCCAGTGGAAGTTTCCCAACATGAACAAATCCACACAACCAAATACTCCAACAGGAGTATTTTAATATGAATAAATATACAAAACCAAGCATATCCTATTCATGGATAAAGGATGTCAGAAGCAATCAATAAGTCAATTTTGACAAAATTGAACTGCAGAATCAATTTCTTACATTATGAGACCCAAATCTCACTGCTCCTAGTCTGGGAGTCTGGGGTTAAAATTTGTTTTGACTGGATAATCTCCACTCTGACTAGAGCTAATTCCTGTAGTCTGTAGTCTTAATAACTGTTTGAAAAACTAGTCCATGACAAATATTATATTTACGACATCAATAGGTCTTCTTATACACATATAATTTTGGGAAGGTGCATCAAAAGAAAACAAATGCAATAGAGAATTCTAATTGCATGGGTGAGTTTAAAGAGGCAACATTTAAGACTAAGGAATCTCTTTATTTAGTAGTGTCGCGTAGAATGAGCTGTCTCATCACACTGAAAGCCTATAATTAGATCCTCTGACAATCTGAATTAGGAGAGCAAGTGACATAAGCAATAGCATTCCGATCTTTCTGGCATGCCTCTAATGTCATCGACATGAGTCACACACACACAAAAAAATGACCCGTGACGTGCCTATATGCCTGGTATTTGCAACAAGTTGGTTCAGGAGAAAAATAAACCAGCCCACACATTTCTCCAGTGAAACCACCACCACCAAAATGTCCTGGAGTGACTGGAGCCTGAAAATCGGGAATTCCAATCTGTACAGTAAAATGTCTCCAGCTTTTGCTCTCTCTCTCTCTCTCTCTCTCTCTCTCTCTCTCTGTCAGCTTTCAGAAATTAGGTGACAAGTAGTCTCTTGTCAGAATATGCAGTGTCTCCAGCCAGGATTTCTCTGAAATGAAAGAAAATAGCCATGATTAACATTCATGTGCTCATAGCTGAGGAAGTGTGTGACTTTCAAAGAATCATTTGACAAATGCCTGACTTTATGTCTGACAACAATCAGAGATTTTATCTAGCGCTTAACGTTATGTTGACTCCACCGTGGCTGCCACACACAAACACAGAACACACACACACACACACACACGCACACACACGCATAGACACTCAAACACACACACACGCACTCCACACACTCCACACACTCATAGGACTGCAAGTGTGTAGAGGCCATCTGTCTCTCTATCTTAAACACACACACACACAGTGCCAGGCGTGGTGTGTGACCACTGTGCTGGAGTCAATAATGAAACTTATGGTGTTTGTCTGCTGTCTCTGCGTGGACCAGAGCGTAACACAGCACCCAACCGGAGTGAGTCACACCACACAGACGGAGCGGCAACGGAGCAGGCCAAAACAACGCAACAGAGAGGCGTGGGCCCTATGCACTCCCAGCATGCAAAGCAGCAGTGGGGTGATGTCAAAAACACAGGAAGAGCTCACCCCAGAGCTTAACAAAAAGCATATCATAGTAGTGGCTCACGTTTCACAGACAATATGGTGCTAACTGCAGTCGTGGGATGGAGCCAGGAGTGGCATTTTATCAGTAGTGGTGAAATATCTAGTCATATATTACGGTCACAAAGACATGTCAGCACACGCTCTGCCCGTGGAACGAATGACAAAGCACTGGCCTCAGCCAATTATCCCCTGAAAATATCACAACATCGTTAGCAAATTAAGGTGGATGTATGTAATTCAACAGCATGTTCCATATAATTAGAAGCTATAACTAGTATGAAATGGTGTGAAAGCCTAACCAGACCCTGTCAGCATAGATTACAGACTAAGTCCTCCTCTCAGTCAATTACATTAATGGTATAGTTGTCTGGCATGTAACAGAAATGTCTATGATACCACTGCAGTTAAAACATGGATTTTGATAAAAAGAAATCCCATCAAATCAATCACACTACTAATTATCTTCATTAAATTTCATTATCTTCATTAAGTAAACACATTTAGTAGACAGGAAAGCAAAGTATGCTGAGTAATAAAATTCTCCATGACCGTTGTGTCAGCAGATTCTTTTTCTGGGCATTTTCCACATGATCTCACACAGCCCACAGACAAAGATTCGGCCATTAGCAGTTACATCGTCTAGACAGTTTACAGAACATTGCATTCTTTTCTTTTTACCTTACTGGTTACAGGATGCAAATTCCAGAAATTCCACAAGGAACTTCTTACATTGCTGAATTCCTTCAGACTGCATTAGGGTATCACACTATCCTGTCCTTCCTGCTGCTTGAGATATCTGAGTGTCACTCCAGCAGTTTTCGTTCTGGGTTTAGTTCACATCAGGAGTGTCATAGCGATGATGAGGAAGCAGTCATGGTCTTTCACAGGATATAAGGGACACACACAATCTGCTCTGCTGTCAGGCTCATACCAATTAAAAACAGTGCCATTTGTTGATTTGTTCTGATTCCCCCTGTGAAATTCAGTTCGCTCACAGACAGAACGCCTGTGAACTTTTAGTGGCCTGGCCGAGTTCCCGCTCCAGCTTATCCTGTCACTGATCTGTGATAAAGACCCTTTTAAAGTAGACTCCTATCCCCTTGACCCTGTGTCTATTACCCAGCCTGTAGTGAGCAGACATGTAAAAACAGTCTGCCACTGCATCATCAGACAGGATGATGTAAATAGGTGGAAGGTGATGTGAGTGGGTGAAAGTAGATGGGAGTTTCCCCTCTTTGCTGTGCTTGTGTGTACCATGCATGTTCCTAAAAATCCTCCGTAGAACACACTTGTCAACAACAAAAAAGAATGTCAGAGTTGGTGGTGAGTGGTGGTGTAAAGAACATAGAGTTGGAGGTGGTCTGGAGGGTGTCTCCTACCCCTCTCTGTTATCCTCTTCATCCAGGTTGGAGAGCAGCTGGGAACCAGCCAATGAGATGTCAAGTGCTGCCAGTGGGAGGTCCCTGTAAGCGAAGCTGACCAGTTGAACTGGAGCAATGCACTGGCCTTCCTCCTCCACCTGCTGGGAGATGACCTCCAGGTCTGACGCTCCAGCTTGCTGCGGGGCCCTGTAGATACAGTGGACACCAGAGTCACCAGAGTGGATGATGATCAGTCACAGAGCTGCTCTCCGTCTCAGTTGCTGAACTGAGCCTCATTATGGTCACAGAACTGATCAACTGTCATTTAAAGAACTCAGTTACAGAACTAACCACTGCTGCACGTGTAAAAGGGCTGACCAGTCTCAGAGTGAAAGAACAGATCAGTGTGCCAGTCACAGAGCTGATCTCTTTTACAGTCACAGAACTGACAACAGCAAGAATCACAGAATGGATCGCTTTTGGATTAACAGAGCTGATCTTTTTTTATTTTAATCTTTGATCTTAATCTTTTCTGGTATTTCGTGTTTTATTAATGTTTCCCCCATGTTCCCCCAAATTTGGAGGGCACAATCAGCCAACATCTCTTTTAATTCTTCCCCTCACACAGTGCCCATCGGTCTGGATAAGACAGGCAATCACATACTTCCTCTGATATGTGTAATGACAACGTATGTTTTCTATGCTATGAACATCTTGGCATTGTGGAGTAAGAGACGTTTAGAGGAGTTTGTACAATGATACTTGTAACTACCTAAAAGTTTTAGTGTTTAGCAATGAGCTGTGATGGGAAGAGGGACCCTGGCCAAGTTACCCGCCAAAAGGAATCAGATATAGATTAGGATCAGATATAAATTTTGTCATTTTTATTTTTATTTGGACAGAGAGAGCAGGCGAGAGGGAGAGAGACCGTAGGTGTGGGAATAACCGAACGAAAACCGCACACAGCTAGCCATCACTGAGGAAGGTTTTAATGTTTCAGACAAAATCAGTGAAAAACAATATACATGAAGACTGAAATGGCCAGGGATGAATAGGCAGAAACACATTTTACAATAGAAATATACGTAGTCATAGAGTGGGAATGTGAGGAGCCTAAACAAAAACAGCAGCAACAACAACACTCATCATCATCATCATCATCATCACCATCAGTGATTCGTGTAAGAATAGTCACAGATCACAGGTTACACCGCAAAATATAAACTCAAAGTAACTTGAGCTGAATGGTGCGCCTTTTTGCATGAGGCATCGGTATGTCATTCATAACATCAAATATAAAAACTAAGAGAAAGTGACCAATCACAGGAGCTGAAGCTGAACCTGTAGGGTCATTATTTTGGCTCATTCAGTTCATATGGACGTGGACCTGATGTGAAACAGAGAGAGAGAGAGAGAGAGAGAGAGAGAGAGAGAGAGACAGAGACAGAGAGAGAGACAGAGAGAGATGCCCAGATAATATGCAATAGCTTGACTTGCTGTTTATGGAAATGTCTGCATCAATTCAAATAGGAGCATATGAGTTTATTTTCCCTTGTTCATTGTGATTCCAAACATGAGCCATTTCAAATACAAAATATCAAAAGAAACAGTACATCTCTTCCCAATCATATGGGCCAATTATTAAATTTTCCCTGGGCATTTACCATGAACAAAAGAGGCGGAAATCGACTAAAAGTATAGAGTTTGAAGTGGAGGTCCCCACAGGCCAGTTTTGTGTTGATTGATTGGATGAGGTGCCCAGATTCGTCTCACGTTTGCAGGCTGGGATTGCTTTTCCAGTCTCAGCACAAACAACGCAATTAATGCACACCTCCATAAACTGAGGGAAACAACCTTACTTCTCCAAGAGCCTTGATATCATACACCATTTCCATGTTGAAAACAAAAGGCTAAATGGACGGGACCATAACCGCAAAGAAAAAAACAATAAATAAATAAATAATTATTCCTTGGCAAATAAACCGGTGCTTGGCCCAGCCATAACTTTTGTTATGCTCACAGTCACTAACAAGATCATAATTACAATAATCAGACTACACATATATCCTACTCATAAATAAAATCAATACCTGTCATCCGTTAAAACGGCTCAATCAAGGACAGAGGAAAGGACAAACCTGAGCGAGGGGAACTTGGCACCGGCCCCATTCCTCTCAGTGTGACCACATCAATAACAGCAGAGCGTAAAAAGAGAGGGAAGGGCATTGATTCAAAGAAAGACAGAACAAAAAAGAAAAGCATGCAGCCAGCTGGGACACAGACAGGGATGCAGAGGTTTAAAAAAAAGGAAAAAAAGAATGGCGTTAATGCGTGAGTGTGGCATTGCCTTTTAGAAGTGTGCCTGGGCGACCCCTGTTTGACCCCCTCAACCCGCCCCCCCCCCCTTTCTGAAATGTTAATGCAGTCAGCGGCTAAAAAGTCAAGTACACGCAACTTTCTCTCTGTTTTTCTGACTAATCCCTATTTACCATGTCCCTCACAATGAATGCCCTCGTATTGTGACTGTGTAATCTCAGTTCAGTAGGGAAAGCAATGGGTGAATGTGTGGTCTTGCATTTTTTTGTTGTTGTTGAAAAAAAAAAAAGACTGTCAGCTAAGTGTAAGACTTGGCGTAGTAATAAGTCTTCATAATCTCAGCACTATAAAACAACACAAAGTCTCTTCAAACAAAATTGCAGAGTAGTTTCTGCCACCAGCCGACTACGCCATCACGTTGTGCACACGCTTCGCCTGAAGAGAACTGATGGGCTCAGCAGTCTCCAGCCCGTCCCTCCTTGATGCTATCTGCACACTTGGCATCTTTCCTTACTGAACACAACCCAGGAACCTAATCACTTCTGACACACACAAACTGTTCAGAGCATCAAAATCACATTTCCAAATAATCATATGCAACGCCACGGAACGTCTGTCCAGTGGACTGCTGCCATCATAAGAAAGAGAGAGAGAGAGAGGGAGAGAAAGTGTGGGTGAGAGAGAGAGAGAGAGAGAGAGAGAGAGAGACTGAGCGAGCATTTAGACATTCTGCTACATTCAATACGTCAGCCAAAGAACTCTGAAGACTGGACACTGTAAACACGACACTGAAAACTAAACACTTGTCAGCTTATCACAGGAGAGTGTAGAACGTTTTGTATGGTACACCTGTAAAAGTGGAAGACTGTTGGGCAGACAGTCAGACCATATCATAGAATAATCATGGAAACCAAGAGGCAAGGCGAGGGAGTTTGGGCACTAAAGAACTGCCTGTATTTATAAACTATGGCGTGTCACAAAACTTTCAATGCATCACCGATCACAGCATTATGCATGGCGCAAATACACAATTCCTGTGTATAATTTAAAAAGCCTTGAGTTTAGGCTACTGAGGTGTCATAAATACAGACACAAAAATATGATGAGAGTGATGGAGAAGTAAATTTGTCAACTAAGCAAGACATGTTGTTTAGGTTCAAGGGAAAAAAAAACCCAGGAGAGATATTGATTCCTGTGTTTTAGTCTTAGAAATGTAACAATTTGAATTTGAACTCAGAACACAGAACTGAAATGGTCCTTTTTCCATTTACCGTATAAAAGTTGTTTTGACTGTGTTTTTCAGTGTTACACAGATAATGCCATCCCTCTACGAATTTAAAACCACCACTCAGTAAGCCAGTATTCTGTATGACATATCAAGGACACGTGTAGCACTGAAATTAAAAATTCACTTTCTCTTCACCAGGTGTGTGCACGTCTGCTCCCTGATTAGGATCCTGGTTGAGCACTGACCAACACAGTCCTACAGGGCCCCATGGCTCTGGCCTGAGTGCGTTTACACCACACATTCATAAATCACCCGCTTCAGATCAATACGGACGGGAGAACAAAGCACCCAGCTGGGAGGAAGGTACAGAGCTCCTGCTCTGAGACACAGCCACTCTTCAGAACATAAAGAGAGAAGAAAAAAAAGAAAGAAAATTAAATAAAAAGGCTTCTTAAAAGAAAGATCCATTACAAATTATGATCTATTTAACATGCCTGGTGTATTTTTGAATTTACAGTTGATGGGAGTACTCGATATGTTTAATGCGTCAAAAATCTTTCAGGGATTCCATAACCGGTAACTTGACTGGTCTTTACTAAGTGAGCACAGCAATTTGCCTTTTTTTTTTTTTTTTTTTGAGAATTCTATTAAGCAAAAAGAATTAAACCTGATCATTTCTTGGTAAAGCCTAGATCTGACAAAGGTAAAAAAAAAAGAAAGAAATTTCTAGGGTGCAGGCAGACACTGGATGCCTGCAGACACTGATCTGTGTATCATTAAACAGTTAAATTAAAGGCAACTCATCACTTAAAGCTATTTTGATATGCTCATAACAACAAAACCCAAATCTCCGTTAACAGAGTCTACAACAATATGCTAAAATTTTACCATCTTATGGTACAGATAACTCACTGTGTGCTTGCTGGATTCGACAACTTCCTCACGCTGCCTAGACATAGAAGCCCATATATGTAAATTTTAATGATTAAGAAAATTCCATGCCTCCATTTTAGTAGACACATTTCAATCAGGACAGGTGAACAGTTGAGAATGGTACATGCTGTTTAATTGTTTAGCAATTTTTTTTTTCTCAGGAGAACCATGGAATCTGATATAGAGGGAAAGAAACACTTTTATTTGTCTGACACAAGGAACACATTTGCCTTAATAAGGAAACAACTGCGTCTCAGTGGATAAAGCACTTGACAGAGAATTCCCTAATCTTCAACACCATCTAAATGACTTGCACATTTATTCTTCCTCAGTGTTTTTCACACAGCTAAAGCTCGAGGCCTCCCAAAAGTGCTCATCTCAACTGAATATGAACCCGAGGGAGAATCAGTTAGCTGGGTGGGTATTGAATCTCACTCTGCATGCAGAGAACCACATCAGGTTATTCAAAGGTGGGTCACTAAGGTGTAACAGCATTCCCCCCCCATTTTTTTCACACTGTACAACACACCCAAAGAGAAATTCATTTATAATATGCGAGTCTAAGATTCTCTTTGTTTTTGACATCAAAATGACTCCTCTTTGTGCAGAATTTACCAACAATAACAACGCCCTGATTAAATTACAGACCCTTACTACCAAAGGCAGCACTAAACGACGTGTCAGTTAAGTTGGTAAAGTAAATGTCGGTTTAAAAAATCTGCCCTCACAACCGTGCAGGCGCAGGAATACCCCCAAGTCTCTCTTTTTTCCCGTTCTGGAGATGAAAGCCAGTCTACGAGGCCAGGAACAACTTACTCAATTTGCATGTAACTGAAGGTAATGAATATCTTCAAGACGTACATATGGACCCATACTGTGGCATCCCTATCTGTCAGTCTGTGAGAGAGCAAAGCGCTGGTTCAGCAGTGGGCCTGTGTACAGTGGGACTACCAGAGTCATTGTAATTCAGGGCATTCACTGTCCCTGATTCTACAGCCGGCTGTCCATAGACTTGTCAGAGTGTCTCAGTCAAAAGCCTGTAAAGCTACACTGGCATCCACAGAGCCCCTTAAATACACTGCAAATCATCAAATCATGGCTCTGATATGATCTGGAAGACAGGATACACATATCAACACTTTTGTCTGCAGAACAAAACAAAACAAAACAAAACAAAACAAAAAACAGTGCATCAAACTCTGATTCTTCCTCATAGCTTGATGCAATGCTGAGACACCAAATCTCAACAAATCGAGAAAGGGACAAACAAAAGTTTTAAAATGTACAATGCAGAAGCATGTTATTGGCTCATTTCATATTAAATTTTGGCGTGAGAGTCTGAGAGTGATATCTGTTGTAATAATCAGTTAAATATGCGATGCCTATGAAAACATAAGGGAAACATAAATGAAAATATTATAGTTAGGCAAAACACATTTATAAATAAATGTCGAATGTACACTGGGATTTGCCACGACCTTCCCTCACCTAAAAGTGCTGTGGCGACCATAGGGACACCTGGTCTATGGTAGCGGGGAGAGGGTTTGAGTAAAGAGAGATCTCAAACTTTTGCAAAAGTCTTAGTAACATCTGTTTTGCCTTCACTGCCAGATGCTACTAAGAGCACTCAAGCAACAAGCTATCAGGGCACGTTAGCCAGGGCCTCGTCTCGTCAACCCCAGTGAGTGTCAACTTCACTGAACAGACGTAGTCCAACAGCTCAAATAACAAAAGACTGAAAATGGACCAGATAACAGGACATGTGAGCCATTCAGTCTCACTGTGAGATGAACCCTCTCCTTGCATTTCAGCACCACCTCAAAAAACACTACACTAAATATTTTAGAAAATTCTATAACAACACCCTAGAGAACCTGCATGTTGACCAGTAATGCGCCTGACAGTGGTTTTGATATACAATTGTAGTCTTGCAGGAGAAAATATTTCAAAAGATCATAATGTATTCAGTTTGACTGCTGAGCTGCATTAGTGACCACAGTTATTGCTGGCCGTGTATGAGTTATCCCATTACATTAGCCATGATACTGTCCTAAAACAAAGCCAAGATATGCTAAATGTGATCTACATTTGAGAGCTGTCCTAGATAGACTTGTCTGTTCAGCAAATAAATTATGTAATGTTGTGTAAAACAAAACAAAAAAAAAATCTGTTATGTAGGAGGATTATGTTTTGGATTGGCCAAATGAACAAGACACAGAGGGGGTCATTTTGAATATGAATCTGACTCAATTTGTGGTGAACTAACTATTAACTTTCACTGCAACAGAACAAAGACCTTGTTACAAAGCAAGGCCATGGCAGGACTAAATGTTAGCTGACCTGTTTCAAGCACAAAAGCCTCCTCAGGGTGTGTGTGTGTGCATGTGTGTGTGTGAGTGTGTATATGTGTACACACTAGCTGTCACACACAAACAGGCATGTGTGCACGCATGCACGCACACACAAACACACACAAACACAAATGTGCATACAGACACACACACACACGTACACACACAGACACACACACACACGCACACACACACACACACACACACACACACACACACACACACACACACATACTTTTTTATGTGCTGAATAGAGGGAAACAAACAAAAAGCGGAGCTTGTGGACAGAAGGCGGCTTTTCACTGTGTAGAAGCATTCATAAAGCAGCATTAATATTAGGTCTTTACTCTAATTTACTCTACATTAGAGCTGATAAATCGATATAACCACAGCATTTCATTTAAATTATTACCTTTATTTAAAGAGACAATAACCCATGAAAACACTCTCCACAAATCCTCTCCACATTCAACACTGTAGTTCACCACCATCAAAGTTTAATTCAAAACATAAAATATAAATTGAATAAACCAATACATTCATAACGGAGGAAAACTTTAAGTGGCTGTTAATTCAGAACCGTGAGTCACTCTGTCTCCAGCTGCCAGTGAGAATGAACATGGGCACAGCTGTAAAATAAATTAAGAGAGAAAGAGTGCAAATATGCTGTCCCTTTTCTATGCAGAAAAGCACTTCACAGCCATGAAAAATAGTTCAACAGATAGAAGACTGTAGCTCAACAACTCCAACTGTATCAGTTTACTACCCAGAACAGAACATTACAATAGCTTTCTCCATTCACTAGACGCTGTTTTTTTAAAACTCCTATCATAGTCTCTGTTTATCACGTCGAGCTCTGACTTCTTCTTTCATGCTCCTATTTTGTTGGAAGAATTTTGCAAATTTAAAAAATAAAGAAGTGCAGGATGTTCTACCTTACCAACAGTTATGGGACAACCTTTTAAATGGGTCTCCTAACATTTTTAATGGGATGATATATTTGCATGACAAATGTATCAGTCAACAGATTCATCGGAGTTACTCCTGCTCTAGTGTTCTGGGTAATTCTATTGGTTGTACTCTTTGGCTATTTCATGACACCAACCTTGAAATGATATCAGCGTTCCATTTCTTTTATTAGGTTAATGTAGTACCATCACCTGTGTAAAATTCTATTCCAAAGGTTGATTTTTTTTTTTTTTAGCACTTAGGGTTTTGCTTCTAAATGTCATGTTTGAGTTACTCTGACCTTAATCTGAGATGGGGTTCTGTACCCAGAGGACCAGGGTTCTGTCCTTGTACACAAAAGGGGATTCAGATGATACCCACTCTGTATTCCCCCCACACTCCCTGCCACCCTTCCCTAAACACACACACACACACACATACACACCGCCCAGCCATCCCACCCCTCCCCCTTCCCCTTCCCCAGCCACAACCGTCGTTGTTATCAGAATGCAGGGGCCGTGTGAGGGTCCATACACTGAGCAATTATTAATAAGAGAATATGACAAGTGAAAATTCCTCCTGCATGTTAAGAGATGCAGGCACGTGACGAGTGTCTTGGGGTGCCCAGAGATGTCCGGCTCAGCTCCCAGATCTTGATGATCTCTGCTCAAAGTCATTTCGCTAGAAGGACGTGTGAGAAGAGAGAGCTGTTCTACACATACACACACACACACATACACACACACACATGCACACATGCTCCTTGGGACGTGCTGAGTATCCCGCTGCAGACTTGTGTGAGGCCAGAAACAAAGGGAACAAGTTGTTCATGCAACAGACAAGCTGTCATTGACAAAAAAATGTTCCCAGGGCATTTTGGCTGTTTGTCTTTGTCAAGTATGAAATAATAATACATGATTTCTGGTTCAGTGTAAGTGAATTTCCTCAAAACTCATCACAACCCTTATCCTTCACATTCATAAATGTGAAGCAGAAAGGTACACACCAAGCTTCTATGAAAGCACAGTGGAATGATGAATTATTTTGTAAGTAATTATAAAATATTTACGAGATACCTATCAAGAGAAACAGACTTTAAACTGTACCAAAACCAGTTCTTGAAGTTTACAGGATACAGCAAATTCAGCAGTGGTCGATTAACTCAGAGAGTACCTATAGTGTTCAAGTCTTTACTACGTAGGCACCATACAGACACTCTTCATGCTCATCTATCACAGATGAGTTTGTTGTTTACAGTCTACTGATCAGAAGATGTGATCTGATAAAGAAAATTTTGTGATCACTGAACTCTGGCGATAGTTTAACTGAGTTGGCGAGTTTTCCAAAGCAAAGGTGCTGAGTGCTACAAAACTCACACACAAGGCAGAGGAGAGCGACCTTTCATTTACAAAGCTCAACGATTTTTGCAAGTGACATAATAAGCCAAAGAGGTTGAACCGAAATAAATAGAGGCAGATGCTCCAAATAACACCCGGAAACACACACCCACACACACACACACACACACACATACACATACACAAACACTGTGCTTTTGGTGAGCAGACAAATTGCATAGAATGGCTTTCTGTGAAAGACTGCTTACTCTGCATAATGGTAGAGCAGGTAAATGGGACTGTACTCACTGAGGGTGGCTCATGTCGATGTCTGCGGTAGAGACAATGAATGGATGTCCACACAGAAATCTCCCAAATTCTGCTTGAACTAATCAGGAACGGCCGAACACATAACAGACCTGTGAAGAAAAAAAACCCAGTGTAATAAATCACAGTCTCGGTTATTCAGAACCACACAAGGTCATCGCACCCAACCTAACTTAATGGTTTTTCTATCATGTTTGAGTACTAATGAACTATAGAAGAGAACAGAGTGAGAAATGCGTGTAGATTCTGTTGTGTTATAGGCACTAGAGTAATGCCATTAAGTAATCTGTGACTTTACAAACCTTCAGTAAATGAATGTCTAGTAACATGAGAATATTAAAAATTTGCAATGTTCAAGTGTGACATCATTTTTTCACAGATTTTTTTTGTTTTGTTTTGTTTTTCCAGGTTTGGAACATTAAAACATCTTTTCTTCAAATCAGCTACACAACTGAATAACATCTGAATGTAAATGTTTAGAGCTTTGGTAATTTGGCCTTTATTAATTTCTGACTTGGGACCTGAACAGTTCATCGTGACATATTTCCTCTTGTCCATTTGATAATTAAGTACTGCCACTGTTTGATGCAGCAGACTTTACCTGTCATAATGGCATATAATTCTCAGATATAATTTTTAGATGAAATTTCACACAGTTCAATGCTATGTGTGAGTCTATGTCTTTCCGACACACCACCAAACGGACAAAGCTCTACAGAAGTTGGTTTACACACAAAAAGGTGGTATGGTCTCTCATACACACCGCTTCTGAAGCATTTTACACAGTATCTGTATGTATGTGTGCATGTGTGTGTGCACCTGTTAACTGCAAAGGCTTTATTCTGATTTAATCAAAGATCTGAGGAGAAGGAGAGGAGAGTTATTGTGCAAACAGCACTTTTTTTTCTCAGCACTGCAAAGCGTTACATAGAGATTAAGGCGCCTCTGTTTGGCTTCTTTGAAGGTACGATGAAGTTGTCAGCCTTGATATGAACAGGCATCAGTAAAAGCAATGGCCTGTACTTCTCCTTTACCAGTTGTTTCAATCACTTTAGCCGCATGATGAAGGGTTCATTTCCTCCATTCGCAGTGCAGTTGGTCTACGTCTAAGCAAACAGAGGAGTCTGAGAAAAACTCGTAAACTCTCAAACAGAGACACACAGGCTGGAAACACCTGGAACTGGAGCACATATGCACTGTGGAGTAGGTCACAGAGGACGGAATTGCATTAGAGCCCTGATTGAAATAATCCACTAAAACGTCTTGTATTGGGTCAACAACTATGGTTAGACCTGGAATTGCCCAAGCAACTCTCTGACAAAAACAAACAAACAAAACAAAGAACTGACTAACTGACTAACTATGAAACAGGAATAGGATTTTTTTTTCGGTTGAAGCTCTTTTGATAGAGAAAGCATAACTTTTGAAAGCATTGGCTAAATGCTTGTTTACCATTACTCAGCTTTTGAACTGAACTGAATTAATCAAAGTAGGTCTCACTTGTTTTCAGCCATAATTTTTTTTTTTTTTCATTTTTATCATCACTGTACAGTCAGATTACGCCATGACTAAAACTCTAATCTAAAATGCAGAGGTTTGCTAATTTGACAGTGAAAGTAGAAGTAGCCAGATATTCTGTGGTAGGATAAGCGGATATAACCACTGTATTCCAGTCTAAAGGAATTCGGCGCTTTAGGTCTGATAGTAGTGAAAGGATGAATCAATATGTAGTACATAAATCTTTAAGCACCGTCGAAGCTACGCTACTATTACAACGTGGAGTGAATACAAAGGGAATAACAATTTCTCACACGTCTGCCTTTACCATTTCCGCCGTACGAGTTTAGGCGGCTGTGAAATGAAACACTAAAATAGAATAAGAAGACAGATTGTGTGGAAGAGGAGATCTAAATGTCTTAGCCAGGCATTTCATATCAAGTTTTCAGTAACCTCATTAGGAAGTCCAATACTCTATTAAATAATTTAGACCAGAATTATTTTCGAGGCAATGTCGAAAAGACGATATTTATAGAGATTAAATCACATTTCAATCTACATTAACGTCCATTCTGATGAATTGTATAGGATCCTAACGATTCTGTTCGAACTGCTAGCTTCCAGCGCTTTACAATTGAAAGGAATACTGTTGTCAGTGGTACTCTACCAAGTTACGCGTGCCCTGTACAGCTGGTCTCACGTCCCTCCAACTAATCACGTCCAAACTTTTAGCAGTTGAACTGCACATTGTCACGCAGCCGTTATTTCAGAACAAATCAAGAAGTGCTTCTCGCTGAGCAAAACGGAGTCTTTAAGAAATATGGCGAGGGAACCATTTCATATTATTTTGATTTCCTTTTCCTTACGACAGTCCACTCACGCAATGAGCTTTCTCCACACATCGTAAAACCTTGCCTTTATCCCGCTTGGGATCGGCTTCCAAGAAATAATAAGAAACATCCAAGTTACTTTAAATGTTCGATTTCGGTCGATAACTAACAATTACTTATCTTAAAAAATGGGAAACGTTCTATGGAGTTCTTTCATTTTACAAGGCCTAGAGAGCTCTTGGTTCAAGTCCGTCTCTTGATTAACGACATTAGGCTACTAACGACATGAAATCGGATACATCGTAACAACAGGCCGTGATTTCTCTCTCAATATAGGCTAGGATAGCCATCGATGATGCATTTATTCTAATACACCATTCCAGTCGCCCACTTATTAAGGTAATATTGTTTTTGAAATGAGAAAGCAATGGAGGAGGGGTAATAACCATTAATGGTGTCGTTAAGCACTTCGAAATCACTGTTCAGTAATTTCAACATGCAAACGTACCTTTCTTGATTTACATTGTCGAAAGTCTAATCGTGTCTCCCTTGCCCTCGTAATAATGATGGTAATGTCTCCCTTGCCGATGATCAGCGTGAGCGGAGCTCAGGGTTTGCTGCGTGTAGGCTGCTACCCTTGGTTTTGCATTGGCCAAGCATCCGTGCTGCTGCTGTTGCTGTTTCGAACTAAGGGCACAACGAACAAGACGAATCCGTAATGCAAGTATCATCGTTCACCAAGATGATGTTAGGAGTGTGGCATCAACAAAATATCCAGAGAACGGCATCTTTGAAACAGGAGGAGGGCAATCAGCCCACCGCGCCTGCTCAGCTCACTGAGGGTTTCCCCTACAATCACGCCAGGGACTCCAAGTGCCCAATATAGGTTACGACCAGGAGCTGTCCAGGTGCTGAAAATGTGCTCCCATTATCGGCAGTTACGGGACACGGATACTTTTACAGAACGCCGACCGTTATATATTTGATCAAATAGCAGCGATAAAGATGTGTTGGTTTCGTAAAGCCTTAAGCTCAGCGAGGTGCCTATGTCAGAGCAGGAGAAGTCTCGCTCGGTCGGAGGGACGCTCACTATTGGTTTCTCTGTTTAAACGGAGACCTCGAATAAGCCTGTCTTTCAAACCCTGTTTTGCTTCTTGGAGTGAAAACGCTCTGTCTGTGTATCTGCGATCACACTTTTAGGTACATGCAGGGAGAAAAAGCAAGAGGTTTTTATCGCTGATGGCAGTTGGAGTAGCTGTTTTTCATTCGGTGAAGTCTATTGCTATGGTTAAGACACACTTCACCCATTTACATGGAATTCCCCTTGTCTCCTTAAACACCATAACCGGTCGCCCTCATATCCGAAATAATGCGTGTGTGTATGTATATGTGTGTGTGTGTGTGTGTGCGTGTGTGTGCGCGCGCGCGAGCAAACGCGCACGCATGTGTAGGGCTATTAAAAAATAGGCCATACTTTCTTGCCCGCCTTCGTACAAATATATTTTATCGAGCCATATAATGTCTCAATCCCCACTCTATCGCTGATCCGGTGCATTACTTAAGCAAGCTTTCGAACTACTGGCCTTATACGACTGCTGTTACTACTCTTTAATTACCACCACCATCATCATCATCATCATCACATCATCCTCATCCTCGTTGTCGTCGTCATTTGTCACCTGTCGGGATTTTTTAATGACGTTGTTTTAAGAGCTTTGTGACATTACAGGTCTCCAAATTGTGCTGTAAATGTAATCTGCTAACGGTTTTCGACTAGTCGAGGTGACGTGCTCTGTAAGAAAAATGTAAACAAGACACAAAGAGTGACTGAGGTTCCCACGATTCCATTCATTCCTCAAGTGTGAACACCACTTCCCCCTCCACATACCAAACATACCCAGGTCTTTCACCAAACCCAGTTTGCCTAGACAATGCTGTCCTGGACTTTTTTCGAGCTAATGATGTTTTAGCCACACCTGACACTTCTTCATGTGACACAACTAGTTCAAGTGTCGATTCAAACACTTAAGTCTTTCTTCACCTGAGAAGCACGGCGATCTAGCACACTCCACAAATCACAAGTCCACAATTAAACTAGTAAAATATCATAGAAAAGTCAGTAGTTCAGTTATTAACAGGGAATTATTCATACAAACTCTCTCTGTTTTCAGCGTAACCCCATTATGGAATTGTTTATGTCGCGCTCAGCCACAGTTCATCAGAAAATGAATGAGAATCGCACCATTTACAATGTGGACAAACAGCAAACACTACATTCTCGCTGAGACACGCCCATGAGATGTTTGAATGACTCCAGATATATAACTTGTGAGCGCAAGTGACTTACCTGAGGCTGAGGCAACATACCTGAAACGGCAACGTACCTGAAGGGTAAGCTATCTCATAACAATTTCCTTAAAACTCAGTTTTGATTTGAGCTTTCATGATCTTTTAACATATTTAACAGCCACAAGTTAGTTACTTAGTTCAACTTCAACGTTCGGGAGATATTAAACGGAAATTTAGTTTTGGTTGTCTGAATCAAGAATCATGAATTGCTCATATATACAAATATGTGTAGGATATGTATACACACAGCAGCACATTCAGTGAGGTCCTTATATACAAATGTTCCGCATTTATTTTAATACGGGTACGATAGGCTGCTAAGTCTGCACATATTGTGGACAGTATGATGCTTAGCTTTAAAGTGGTTGGACGCTTGACCCGTGAAGAGCAAGTGCGCTCGCCGGAGTTTTAGGCAGACTGAACAAAACCGATTACAATTTCTGAGTTATTTGAAGCACCAGGAAGATTCTGCCAAGACACTAATACAATGTACGTAATAAACGTCACCACGTTAAACGTAATTTTTTTTAAATCTTAAAAACACATTGTTTTCTGTTTCAGTTAAGTTGGAACTGGACAAACGAATAAAAACAGCAGCAGAAAAACAAACAATTTCGTCTACAACTCGGGAGAGACCGAACTACACGTATTCCCATGATGGCAGGTAAAACCGCAGCGCTGCTGTTTATTAAAAGCGTCTTGGACCCTGTTGTGTGATTTTAGCTGATACATGTCAGTGAAAGTATGCTGAGAAACCACCTCTACAACATTAGCAAGAAGTAAGGAATGGTGAAACTTTGTGTATAATAAATGATTAAATAAGCATTGAAAGATCAGGTATTACTGGACATGTAAAACACTGGATAACAGATATTCAGATGCATGTGCCTGTCCTGTGATCGGTTGAAAAACCTTGAGTAGTAGTATGAAAGGTATGAAAGAAGGTTTGCATTTTTTTTAATCTCATTTCATTTTTTCTCTCTCGCTCTCTTTTTTGGTAGAACATGGTGACCCGTGCTCTGGGTCAGAGGCCTCTTATTGTATGAATGGAGGAACGTGTTTTAAAATCCCCTCCGTCTCCACTCCCACGTGCGTGTAAGTGACATTTTATTGAGTTCTTCACAGCTCAGTATTAGTGGAGTGATCTATCAGATGGAGCTGATGGACAGGACTTCAAGCATGTTTCACAGTGTGGCTTGTTGCGATTGGACATATGGATTTAAAAGGAATATTCCTAGAAAACATAACAGTGATGTCACCATTTATATTGTTTCCCCACCAGTCTCTAATGCTGAAGATTAATGGAACATTTAGCAGACCTACATATTGTTGCTCTGCTCAGCAATCTGCAGATAATAGCCATCTAAAGTTGTAAAGTACTAAGAGTCATAAGAGGTATACACTATTTTTAGCTCTGGAATCTGGATCTAGAAGTCCTGTGAATTTTCACCCTCATCTTCTAATTAAGGACAGATTTGTACATGGAAAAGAGGCATGTGCACTTCAGTCTCTCAGTGGCATGTGATAGTTGGTAGAGACCCAAAACAAGCAGGACATCCAGACCTGAGGACTAGTGTACTGTTTTAAGCAAATACAACCAAATGACTCAAAAAAACAAAAGAAAAGAAAACAAAACACCATTTGACAGACATTTGCCTGATAGGCCACAGCGTTTGGAAAACATCTGAATCGTTCTCGCCTGCAGGTGCAGCAGTAACTATGTAGGCAGCAGATGTGAGCAGTTTCAGCTGCTGAGTACCTCCAGCAACAGCAAGGAGATGGGCCTTATCGCTGCTGTGGTGGTCATTGCCCTCCTCATCCTCATTGTGATCGCTGTTGTCATCTATTACACCTGCAAGTGAGTCCTTAGCTCTACAATTACTATATAACCACTTAAGGTACTACATTTTTTTCTTTACCTTAGCTCTTCAACAATGGGAAATAATCCCATGCTCCTAGAGACCATCACAACAAATCCAAACCCAAGTAAAGTCTATGGAGGTTAACCCACAGTAAATAGGAATATCAGAACATTTGTTTTTCGGTCATTAATTGAACATAAGAGAAGTATATTATACCAGTGCAGTCACAACAGAGGTTATCTTTGGTGATAACTTGTCTTTTCAGTTCTCTACAGAACATGTTTCAGAAGAAGCAAGAAAGCCAAACGCTGCTTCCCATGGCACACTAAACTTAGTACAATATGAGTTTCAGTTGAGAGTCACTTTTTGGCAGTATGGGGGTTGTCAGAATGCCAGATGTACAGCAGCAAAACAGAGATCATGTAAAAAAATATTATTGTTGTTTCGGATTACATCACCTAAAGCCCAGAGCATCTCTTACCTTTAGCATGACCTCATAAAACTCCTCACAGACACAGATACACAGGCATCTTTTTTAAATGAGCACAACAGTAACTGTTGTTTTAAATAGGCTAACATTGTCACTGAATGATTCTTTGATTTATATCTTACTAAAGTGAATGGTGTCTTTTAGAATGAAGAGAGTGAGAAGTCAAACCCAGGTGAACGGAGAGGAGTACTGGAGGGTAAAGCCAAGAGTATGATCAGACAGCACCTCGTGATTGGGTTAAGTTATCTCAGGACATGTCTGGACACTGAAGGAGATGCGTCTGCGTTTGGACACTACAGATGTAAGGAACAGGAATCCTGACCAGGCTATGTGGTGTATGCTGTAAAACAGTGAAGGACGATCTCGTGCACCCTGCTGCTTAAAGACTGCACTGATCTCTCCCTCCCCCCACGGCTCGTTCTCCCTCACGTCAACTCTCACTCATCTTAAAAAAAAAAAGTAAAGTCCAGATGATTAGATGCAATGATTAGATGTCCAACATTGAGTTTAGACTTATAAGACGATTCTTCACACTTTAAGCCTAATTCAGTCAAACTGTCTTCAGTAAGTGACACACAGCCATTATACAAATTCCTATTATAACTATCACATATCTTTTTATCTATCACATTACATTAAAATCATGAAGGGGTAAACCAGCTCTCACTTGTTTTATACCCTGGTAATTTGTGATGGCAGCAGTGGTTTAAATAGGACACTGTTTTCAATCGACAACAGATATTTTAATAGAATGTTGAAATAGAAATTCAGTGAAAAAATGATGGAAACAGAAACAAAAAAGTAGTGCACTGAAATGAGTTATATGTTCATAGATTCCAAGATCCTTTTAAATCTGTGAGACAGTTTTAAGTAAATTATTTATAAAATCATGTTTAGGTGACATTATTTTAAATTTTAGAGCAAAGCTGAGTTGAATATACATACACAAAGCTGGAAAGTTTTTTGTTTGAAAATGTTTGTCATTTAGTGCTTAACTGAGGAGAGTTCTAGAATTTCTCAAAGTTCTCATCAACCTTTTTGTGTGGAGATCACACAGTACATTATAAACACAAAATGTGTTATTCTTGTTATTTTATACATTACGACCCTTGACATTTTGTACATAGTGATGCTTATGGATCTTACAGTTCTTGTGCGCACGTGTGTTTGTGCGAATGCATGTTTGCATGTGTGTATGCATGCATGCATGCACATCCTCTCTCTCTCTCTGTTTCATTTTGTACCCATTTTGTGGGAGACTTGCCTCTAACTAACTTGTTGATGTTTGATTGGTTAATCAGTGGATTGATGCTGACTGTATTTTCAACACCCATCTGTCCTTTTCTTTCTCCCTCTGTTTGCTCCCTTCCAGCTGGCCAGACTAACACACACTGAGCTTGTCGAAATCGACCTTGTCAGTGTGTGGTAAAAAGAGACATCTTTCCTGTTTGTCAATCTCATGTAAATAGTATTTATGTAAAAGGTCACGAATTACATATTATGCGGGTCGCCATGAGTGTATATATACAATGTACATAGTATTTTTTATATAGAATGTTTTTTGTTTGTTTGTATACACAATGTATAAGAAAGAGTGCCATTTTGTGACATTATTATTAGGCTTGTTAGGGGTGAGGGGAGGTTAAGGTTGTATTAGCTCTCTGAGTTAATGTTGTTTTTGACATAAACTCACACAGATGTTTTCATTTTTATGTATGCAGCCCATTTTAAATTTGAAACTGAAATAAAAATAACCACAGTGTACTCATCTAAAGAGCACCAGTATTGGTTCTTGCTACATTTCACTGAGACATACCAATATCATGCTTTGACACAAAAAGCCAAACAGTCATAATGCAGCCAAGAGATGGCGCTGTTGGGATTGACAACATAACATGGTTATAGAGACACGTATTAACTTCACAGCTGTGTCTTTAGTTTAAATTGATGGCTATTTTCCAGCACAGTTTATCTTTTGTGCAACTCAAAACCCTACGGTGCACCTGTTTCTCTTTTTATTGAGAAAACTTTCATTGTCATCGCATGCAGAATTAAGTTAAACAATACATCATCCCTACCTTGAGAGCGATTACTGAAGAAAAGACCCTTCTGTCTCAGTGGGTGTTAACACGACCTTTTCATCACTCATAAACTACAAAACGCAGAAATGTGCAGTCCCATATGATGTGCTGCTGTCACCTAGTGGACAGGATCCAGTACTCCAGTTTACAAACATCCACAGCAAAATCTTTTAAAGACACAACTACAGAAATTTGTATTTATATATTCATATCTAATGTAGGGAAGACCTTGATTGTTGAAAAAGTTTCTGCAATTTTATTATCACAATTTATTATACTGATCAGGTAGCGTACAAACATTAAAAAAATCAGACAAATAAAAGCAATGTTTTTACTACAGTGCAATTAAAAACACAGTGCATATTTTATGATGTTCATGACAGCCTTGAGATACACAAATAACAACACCAATCTGCCAGTGACGACAGAGTAGAACATGTGCATGACTGCTTGGCATATGTCAAGTTTAGGTCCACACTTCCTCACACATAAGGTTCATATAAAGGAAGAACATAACACCTGAAATAAACCATACCGTCTTTCATGAGCACCAAACACATTTGTATATGTGTGTATCAATCACCATAGACAGGTGAAAGACTGATCAGATATAGCTGCTCACAATACTATTGCATTTGCTAGGATAAACATGTATGACCCTGTATGTAGTGCTTCTGCAGGGCTTATGTAGGTGTTTGTAAGGGGAAGGACCCTTCAAAAAAGTCTAGACGTCACTATTTGACATTTTCATCTCACTTTTCCCTGGCCTTATCAAACTCCTGAGCAATCTTCAGGGCGGTGGTATTAAGCCCCACAGACTGCATGTTGGTGATGATGGCGACCACCACTCCCTGAGGCGGGCACAGCGTGTGGCACTGAGGATGGGGACCGTCGCTGGGCAGCACGAGGAGCACGCTGCTTGCCCCCACGGCGCCCCCTGTGTGTGAGACATAATGCCTGCGACTGCGGCACTGGCCGTATTTCTGCTGTTTCTCCACCACCAGCCAGCCTTGAGTGTACTGTCCGTCTTTGTCCCACGAGGCCTCCGTCCTGTCCACGGGAGACCACAGGTTTTTGGCCGTTTGGGGTTTAAGGATACCTGGCAGCAGCCCCGCGGGGTCCTTGAGGCTGGCCACCTGATAACTGTAGAGCAGAGCGTTTCCGAACTTCAGCAGGTCCCCCACTGTCGATAGGAAACCTCCTCCGGCCCATTTGTAGGAGTTATCCACGTAAGGGCAATTTACTATGCGCCCCTTCTTATTGAAATGATAAAACCTGTAGGACAGAAACAAGCTGCTGTACAATTTTGAATAAATAACACTCTCTTAAGCAACTTTAGATCTTAAAACAGTGTTTCAAAAGTCACTTTATACTACATATCCTCCGTTACAATAGCGAAACACATGATCTAATCTGTCCCTTTGCTTAACTCTTGGTTAGCTGAATCTGGTCTGTTAGATGAGTGTTTCTCAACTCTAGTCCTGTCCGGTCCCACGACACTGCACATTGTATCAAATGCCAGGCACCAGTGCACCTGGTGTACGGAGCCAAGAAAAGAGCCCAGTAATCACTAGATAAACTGAATCCGGTATGGTGGCACTGGGCTAGAGAAATAAAGTGGTGTCTTTTGTGTACTCAGGGCTGGAGATGACTCTATTAGATAATCACGGTTAAAATTCACTATATGTTACACCATGGCTCTCATGACATGGAACTGGGAAAAGGATGCCATGTCCCCATGCTCTCCATTCTCATGGAAGTTGTCATTGTTAGGATAACCAAAATGGGTGGGTGGGGGGTCCAGACTTAAGAAAGATCAATGGTAATACTTAAACCTCCCCAACCAGACTTCAAGCCAAAGACTGTCACCAAATAAATTCACTGAAAACTCAAACTACTGAATCTAAATGAATGATAAAACTGACAGTGTTGAGTACTACTGAACCTGTGTGAATAATAATACTGAGAGAGTGTTGAGTACCTTGATCGATTATAAATAATGGGGTCGTTCTCGTCTGGTACAGTGTTGAGCATACCCAGTTCCCGAAACAACTTCTGCATGACGTCCAGAAACCTCTGACCTGCAGCTCTCTCCACCACAGCGCTCAGGAGGGTGTAGGCATGGGTGGAGTACAAGAAGGTGGTGCCTGGGGACGACAAAGAACATGGTGATTAGACCGACCTAAATCACACATTCATCATATAATACCATTAAAATACATTTCACTTATTTTTCGTTAGGTCGTGATAAAAAATGTTTCTGTCCAGTGAACTGCATGATACAAACGGTCATCACCAGGTTTGAAAATGAGCGGATCATCCTTAAAAAGGTCCAAAGCCTGGATCACATTCTCAAAGTTGTTTTTGAGGTAGTATTCCTCTTGTTCAAACTCTTTCTTCCTATGACTTGCTTTGGATTCTTTGGTTTTGGCACCGTTCTCTTCTTCTTTGGGTTTGGCTTTGTTGTCAACAGTATTCTTCTCCTCTTTCTTCTCTGGAGGCTTCAAAAGGCGCTTTGCCTTCTCTTTTTCCTCCCTCACTTTCTTTGGGTCCTTTTCATAGTGACGTATGCCGCTCAGATGAGAGAGGAGCATTCGTGGGGTTATGGTGACCTGATGAAAGTAACACAATCTTGAACATACAAATTATACACCGGAACCTTTTCTTTTTTTTATTTTTATCTTAGTTCTTTTTATAAATTGATTTAGATAAAGTCTAACTATATTTCCCTCATAAAGCCTTTCTGTGTACTCACGTTTTCTCCCTCAAACTGTTTCTCTGGGAACTCTGGGACGTATTTCTGGACAGGCG
The DNA here is from genome assembly GCF_902362185.1 of Chanos chanos. Classification (NCBI taxonomy): domain Eukaryota; kingdom Metazoa; phylum Chordata; class Actinopteri; order Gonorynchiformes; family Chanidae; genus Chanos; species Chanos chanos. The sequence continues at coordinate 36,653,864 of NC_044496.1, forward strand.
CATCAAGGTCAAGCTTCCCATCTTCCCAGAGCTGGGCTACAGCTGTGGCAGTGAGGGGCTTACTGATGCTAGCGATCCGCATTACCGTCTCTGGTCCACAAGGCACTCTGTTCTCCAAATCTGCATAACCAAGTCCTGGAGTAAGAAAACACATCCAGAAGATTTTGTTTGTTTAAAGGCAGCTGATTCTCACGTTTTGAACCCTAGAACGATAAGGGGAATAAAATGCTACACACCCTCACACCACACCTGGGTGCCATCTACTGAGACCCCGACGACCACTCCTGGGGAGCCCACTTCATCCTAATGTTTCAAAGTGAAATACAAGCACATATTTATCAAAATCGGCCACACAAATCGAGCATACTCACCAAGCTATTAAAATGTGGAAGAAGTAGACGGAGGTGCAGAATTATTCAATCAATATCCTAATACCTGTACCTTAATCCGGCGTACCAAGTCTCGACTAATTTCTATGGCCGCTCCATACTTTGAGGCAGTCCGAGGTTCGCTTGTTTTTTCAGAGGCATCACAGTGACAAGGGTCAGATACACAAATGTGGTATTTCAGCCCCAGCGCTAAAACACAGCCAGCCCCCAGCCCCAAAACCCAAAATTTCGACCGCCCGCCTGGGAACTGGAAATCGCCTAAACGTTTGGATTCTGAAAAAGATCTCTGTATAAATGTTTGTAAAGACAGCTGATGATTGACGTTGCCGTACTTCACTCGAGCGGTAAACAAAGACGAGTAAGAGCGATATTTCTGTGGACATTCACTGCACTTTCGGCAAACGCGATTCAGAGACAAATGCAACAACCGAGACATGACAATACTACTTGTAAGGAACACTCTGTGGTTTCTAAGCAGATACTTTGTGGATTAATCGTTGGGACTTGTGTTTCGGTGACCTAAAGCAGAAATCCCCTTTGCCAAACTCTTATAGACTTAAGCAATCAACCGTCGACATGAGTCAGACGTGGCAAGCAGAGGCTCGATATGATCGTCCTAAAAATCCATTTACAGGTTATTCAAGGTGTGGGTATAAACTGACAAAAATATTTTTCATCCTTGAAACAGTTAACTATTCTTATCAGTATTCGTTTACTGTGAAAATTCATTCTTAGATTAAGAAATGTTAATAATCACGAAGTTTTGTGGATTTTAAATGTTACCTCATGTTTAGACACCATAGGGTTTTTAATTAGTTTGCCATTTGACATACTTGACTGCTCAACTTCTGGCTTACACCAGAAAATAGTCACAAAACAATTAGTTAGAAAAATAACTGACACATCTTATGTAGGTTAATATTAGTTATTTTTCATTCCTCAAGGTGTCACTCTTTCTCTACTGGTACTGTCATGGGTATAAGGGTTTAGTGTGCGTTGGGTCTAAGTGAGTTACAAACAGCGCATTAAGCCAGAGACTTAAAGTCTGCCTTGAACATGCTCGTAGGTCACACATGTTAAACAGAGTGACAAAGAGTAAATCATCATTAATGAATGAGTTGCACTTACCGCATTTGCCCCGTAGCAAGATCGCAGGCATTTCCTCCCAACCATTTGCACAGGCTACAGTTTTACCAGAACAAATTTACTGACCCAGCTTATGACTCGCAGAAGCAGCAAAACATAACGGATCTGAATTCGCTTCGCGGTATTTTTATACTGGTTTCACACTGGCTTTGATGTCGAAGTGGCTCAGTCGCAACCATGGGCCTGAAGCGGGAACCATGTAAACGAGCTCTTTCATACGGTCACCTACAGCCATAACCATATGGCAAATGGAATATTAGAGGATTTATGCATCTGACTTAACTTTTTTCTTTCAGAATGATGTAAATTCAAGCAGACATGGAGGACAGAGAAAAAGTTGTTTTCTCTCCCCACTGCACTGTGTTGGGCCTTTTTTGGCAATACTGACCTTGAGAGTGTGCAGTCCTTACTGAAATATATGTTACAAATTACAAAATTAGGTATGTTACTGTGACCCAAACATAACATCAACCAGTGTAGCTGTTTTCTTTCTTTATCTGTTTATGCATGTCTGTATATATGTATGTAACATCAGTCATTGACTGGGGGCATTTCAGTGAGTAGTTTTGATTAAGTACGAGACTCAGAAATACTGGACTGTTTGAATCTGGGTATGAAGTAGAGACATAGGCACCACTGAAGTGCTACTTCTCTCTTCTTAACATCCTCTTCTCTTTTATCAGCCTAAGCTCTAAAAGCTCAGAGAGGTCACACGATTCCTGTCAGCACCTCGGAGAGAGTGGAGAGCTTCACCGGTCTGTTTACATTCAGAGCCCGCTGGCGTCAAAGGAGAAGTCAAAACAAAGATAAACTCTCTACTCCAGAACCAAATTAAACTTGACCTTGTTAAGGGCATATTCAGTGCGGCACACGGCAGCAGCTAGCATTAGGGCTGGAGGAACAAGCTGTGCTACAAAACCTATCCTGTGACCTGGCCCCCATGTCACTGATAATGATCTCTAAATGCTCACAGAAACCCTTTGACATTCCTGTTTAAACCAAACAGGCCAGTGTTTGATCTGTTCACTCACTTTCACTCCATCTGCTAGCTAGTTGTGGAGGTACTCTGCATAATGAAATCATAGAAAACTATTTAGTGGGTGAAATAAAAAGCTAAAAATGGCATTAGCTTGTTCAAGTGTGAGGCCAGATTCTTAAACAAGACTTCTCTGCTTTTCTCTCTCATGCTCTGCGAGCTGTGCTAATCCAGAACTACACTCGTGACTCTCACACACACACACACACATACAGGCGGAGGAAACAAGGCCGCAGCCAGCACAAGTCCACAGTAAATGTAATAAAGTAAGCAGATGGACAGATTGCCTTTTGTTGTCAGGCAACGTTCTGTCTTCCGCAGCCACTGAGAGCTGGTGTTCTGGAGCAAATAACAGGACTGCAGATAAAGTCTGTCTGCTGTGTGTATGAGACAGTGAGTAAAAGAGGATGAGCTTGTAAAAGTGAATGCATGACACTGATACAAACAAACAAACAAGCAAACAAACAAACAAACAAATAAATCAACAACAAAATGTGCTCCAGTCTTTAGAAAATCTCAAACTGGGTGGTTTTATTTATATTTATTACCTTTTTACAATTCAGATATGAGACACGTTTAAAACATGTACATTTTTAAAATGCCTGTAAAATAAAAGAGGCACTACCAGATATGAATGGACCATGTTTCTAGACATAATGGAAGTACCACAGGTTTTGACAAAAGCACAGAAAGAAACCCAAAATATAGTCGCCAAAAAAATGCTGCCGTACATTTTGTATTGAGTTTAAGTCATAAAGAAAAATAAATTAATAAAACTGGTACTAAAGAGAAATCCCTTTCTGATCAGGGTACAGAATGGCACTAAACCAATAAGTGGAGAGGAATCCAAATGAAATGTAGGATTTTTTTTTAATTCACCACACAGACTACAAACTGCTGGACCTGTGTTTTCACAGTAGCACCACCATGCTTATGGACCTAATACAACTTATACTTCCAAGGAAGCTTGTCTTAAAAAAAAAAAAAAAGGACTAAACTCTTTTTAAGGATCTTTACTTAACTTGGCTTAAGACTTGAGTAGACTATGTTGACAATTATGTGCATAATTTCAAGATTAAGTGCAATTTTCGTCCACTTTGTCTTTCTTATGGGAGCCCCCCCCCCCCACAAAGTATGTGTATAACCAGACTGAAATGGAAGTACATCATGACATTACTGTCAGGCTAAAGCATGCTGAAAAGAAATCTTTGTTATAAATGTCACATTATTTTATCTGATAACTTGTCAAAAAAAAAAGACCCCATGTAGATGTAGATGTCATTTCAGTGATAAACCAGCCGGTACTGATTCTAGTGTTTCTCACTGTGGGCTGATTTTAAGAAATGCTTTACTCTTCCTAAGATTTTCTCCCAAGATGAGTTTCACTGAAACAGGGTGTGGATGGGATGGTGTACAATGACAAGCCGACACTGGATGGATACTGGATCTCCACTGTGGAGCCAGGGGAGGGTTTATGGCAAGCGAGGTGCAAACAACGAAAACAAAAAAACCAAAACAACAACAACAACAACAAAAAAACCAAATGGGAAGAGGTGGGGAGAACCAGCTTTTCACATGTTATTTAACTCCATTAGGGTTTGGTCCAACATCTGGTGCATATCGAGGTTCTCCTCTTTAGCATGTGAGAGTTTCTCTGTTAGAACATCAAGCCGAAAACAAAAACAAACAAAATGAGATTAATTTCACAATAGAGCACTGATGACAGCATGCAGCAGGAACAATCAGGCACATTCAATTCAAGCTGGCAACAGACATAAACATGACCACACCAAAACCAAGGCTACGCAGGATGGCAATGTCTTACAACTCTATCAAGCATTACTGGCCATCCTAACGTTAACGAATGATAAAACAACGAAAGTGAGAGACATTCCGTCTCAGTGAAGCTGGGCAGGGTCTTCTGCTCAGGCCTTACGTCAGTGCAAGACCAGGGAACAGGCCTTACAGTGGAGTTTTCCATACAATCAAAAAGCATGCGTAACACTACAGTGTGAGTGGACAGCACTGCAGATGGTTAATGAGACTATGAGCAGGGGACGGCCTCCCACAGAGAGAGAGAGAGAGAGAGACAGCAGGCCTAATCCTGGTTTAACATCACTCCACAGTGCATCCTTCACATGTTACAGACGCAGTATGCATCTGTTTTCTTGGAAGATTATTACAATGCATGCATGTAGTATACACTGTACATGTGTGTGTGGTTAATAATAAAAAATCCTTTTGTATCTTTTTTTTTTTAGTCCTCATTCAGAGCCACTCTAAGTTCGTTAGAGAGAAGACGATTTTTCTCAAGTTGCTGGTAGAGACGATCTGAGAAGCCAAGCAGCAGGTTAAGGAAAGAGACAGAGAGAAAGAGAAAGAACAGAGTTGTCAGAGCAGGTGATAGACAGAAAAAAGATGTTAGTTCATATTTGTTGATACTTTACCTCATATATAAAGTATAAAACCCCTCAATGTATGCATATACTCCACAAATCTGTAGGATAAAAGGTCTTGGCCATGGGAAAATGTGTCTTTCCCCCCCCCCCCCTCTGCAATCTAACACTAGGACTCCTTAAATTCAAAAGCAAAAACTCTCAATCCTCCATAATTCACAAATTATTAGTCCTGGAATTATACTCATATAATCTTACTGAAGCATAAATCTGCTTTTGTGGGTGTGAGTGTGAGAGTGAATGAGAGAGAAAGAGGTTTGTGCGTTTGTGTATGTGTGTGTGTCTCAGAGAGAGAGATTATAAGATTTGTCGGGCTGGGTGGGATCGAGAGCATTCGTTTAATTGCGTGGGATTACCTTAAATATCTTTAAATGTGTAAACAAAGGATCAGAGGGTTTAATATTTGTTTTGGGAAACAATTGCACTGAGTCCCAGCGGGACTACAAAATGAACTGCCCACGTCAGTCTCTATGTGCTACATTTTTGTTCTTCAAACCTGTAGTGTTTCAGAGCCTTCACAAAACAGCATATATATACACACATACATACACCACAAAACTACAATTGCCTTACTGCAGAGCATTCAGGTGAGTCCTCCTACTCTGAACGCTTAGTAACGTCAATACCGGAGCACACACAAATCTCTTCCATGTTTTCTCTACTACTTTTGATCTGCTCATCACATGTAAAAGCTTTACCATCCTGTGAGGTTGTCTGATGTCTGATTTAAGGCAGTTCCAGTTACAATAGGAATAAAGTTTGTTTAGAGTTGCTCCAGTGCCACGCCCTGTGACCTCTCAGTGCACATAAAGAAATGCCTGTCTCTGATTAAAACCGTAACTGGCACAGGGTGGGGGCGGGGCCACACAGAGGAGCTGTTCAGTTTCCTCACCACTGCCTTCGCATATGGAAACAGAGGCACAGTGTTACCATAGCAACGCACGCTAGTATCAGTTCTTCTGTGGCTTTGGTAGCTAATCATGATACAGGTCTATCAACAAAAACTGCCTTTGTGATAGCATTTATTCATGAAGCCAGGAGCATTTGAATGAGAAGCCAAAGGTGCTTGCGCAATATGTAAAACAGACTGACTACATTGTAGAGAAGTACTTCTTGGAATGCACCGAGTAACTTCCTCATTATATAGCTAAAATCTATGATCTCTTGCAATGTTAACACATGGAAACCGAGAGACAACAAAAAAATAACCCCCGAAAAAAGGAACAGCAGGGCTTTTCAATTTTATTTAGAGCCATTCAAACCCCCCCCCCCCAAAACTAAGACAAAAACAAAACAAAACAAAAGCTCACAGAAATGGAAAAAACCCACAAAAATAAAGAGAAGGACAAAGCAAAGTGAGAGGTATAGTTTTACGTAGAAGGAAAATGTTTATTTTTACACAACACAGAAAGGATGAAAGGTTCTGTACAAGAGATGGGAAACAATACTAATGGATGAATCCTGACAGAGAGAGGGGTAGGAAAGATAGAAGCAGGGAGGATAGACAGATGGAGAAAGAAAAGAAGAGACGGCTGGAGAAAGCAGAATGATGCCACTCAACCGGCAGGACGCGTCTTTTGATGCAGGGGACAAACAAGTTATCTGCACGGAAGAAAAGAAGCAAAAACAAAGTGATGGAGAAGCCCTGAATGAGTGAATGACAGAAACAGAGAGAGAGAGAGAGAGAGAGAGAGAGAGAGAGAGAGAGAGAGAGAGAGAGAGAGAGAGAGAGGGAACCACTGCACACAGGGATCTCACAATGCCCGGAGTGGACATCTCTACTGCACCCACGTTCACAAACAAAACCTCGCGCTGCGATGTCAAACCTTAGACGTCCTATGTGCTCTAAGTCACCCGTAATACTAGAAAAATCAAACACATCAGAACACGTCACAGGATGTGTTCTTTTGTTAGGATGAAACTGAGGCAAACACCCAGAGAAATCACATGGCTGACTTACCCATCAGCACACAGTTCAAACAGAACTCAACTTCAACTATTCTCAACTTCCGAGCACAAATGAACTTCAAAACACATTTAGGCCTCTCTTCTGGACAGAAGTAGACCGTGTTAGTACTAAATCACCTAAGGTTGACAGGGTAAACAAACACAAGAGTGAAAATGCAGTCTAGTTGTACAGGAAGTCACCCGGTACAGCTTTTGAGGCTTTTTCACTGATTACTTTTACAGAAAAATCAATACAAGGATCACAAAAACAAAAATTTGGGACAAATGTAAACTGTTGCTGTATCCTGCTTCTACAAAAAAACCATGGCTCCGTCACTTTAGCGTTCTAAAGAAAAAAAGAAAACGCACAGGGCTTCACTGTTCTGAGGACAGGAGAGTTGTTGTAGCGAAATGACACGTCGGGGAGGAAAACCACAATGTGAAACGCGCGAGATAAAGGCACACATTTTGCTGATACAAACTCGACGCCGCAGGAGGCCACGCCTCTAAACTTGCGACAGGAAAACCCCGGATAGAGGGAGGAGCCACAGATTTTGTAGAGTGACAAAAACAGCAGATGTAGGGTAGAAAGGGAACACAGAGAGGTGGTGGGGAGGTGAGGGGGGGGGATGAGAGGAGAACACAGTAATGCAGGGAGGGAGAGAGGGGAGCAGCAGACACAGGCAGGCGGAGGAAGAGGTGGTTACATTGAAGTCATATCGTTGAGGGCATGATCCAGCTCCTCGCTGATGGCTTTGTACTTCAGTTTCTGGGCGTACAACTCATCTATTTGGAGGTGATGGGAGGGATGGAGGGAAAGTGAAGGTGGAGGGGGTGGATGGGAGGGAGGGAGGGTTCAGGGGGGAGGGTTTGGTGCATCCAGTCCAGCAGCGAGACAGGCCCCAAGAGAGAAAGGTGACATCGAGCCCAGAAAAAAAGAAAGAGAGAAAGAGAAAGAGGCAGAGAGAAAGAGAAAGAGGCAGAGAGAGAGAGAGAGAGAGAGAGACAGACAGACAGACAGACAGACAGAGGATGAGAGTGGAGAAAGAAAAAAAAGAGACAAAAAGTTATAGAGGAATAAAAACAGAAATGTGAAATTCAGGAAAACAGAAATGTGAACAGATATGTCAAATTCCTCAGAAGCTTCAGGACACAGCAGATGGTGACAACATTTGTGGCTCTTCCAGCTCAACAACAATGCTAACGCCAAACCAACCAACTCCTTAATCACAATAGCAACTAAATGAGAAATTCCTCTGTGTGTGTGTGTGTGTGTGTGTGTGTGTGTGTATGTGTGTGCACTACTGGATGCAGTTTTGATCAGCAGCTACACATCAGCAATTCTCCTTCATTGAAACCCAATTATGAAAATGATGCCTCTGACAAGACCAGATAAATACCACTAAAGAGCTTAGCAATAAAAACCTAATTATGCTTAAAGCCTATGTTTAATCTAGCTTCCCAAAACTGCTCTAGTTTAACTTACAGAGTCATAAATATTATTAATGAGCTCTCATTTCGCTATGAACCAACAAAATTCACACATAGAAACTGTTGAGAAAGACTTGTAGAGGAAGTGAAAGGGTCAGTTGGAGAGGAGTTTTGACAGTGCATAAAGGAAAGGTCAAAAGCATCATCGCTCTCAGCGGGGTGTGAAACCTCATTGGAAGTTTGGCTTTGTGGCTTCTCTGAATGAGGCTGACTGAACAGTACTGAACGCTTAGCTCAGACCTGGAGAGTCTGAACAGAACAGGGAGAGAGTCAGAGAGAGTCATACCTTCCAGGTCATCAATGGTCTTCTCAAGCTTGGCTACAGATCTCTCAGCAAACTCAGCACGAGTCTCAGCCTGGGGCGAGAGGATGTGCCGTTAGACTCGTCACACGCACACATGTTCACACACGTATACATATACACTCTCTCTCTCACACACACACATACACACACACACGCACACACATACATATATATACATAATAAGCAATAAAACTCACCTCCTTCAGTTTGTCAGTGAGAACTTTGATTTCCTCCTCATACTTGTCCTCTTTCTGTGAGTACTGTGGACATGAAACAAGAAAAATGAGTAAACAACTGCAGACAACAACAGTCAGTCAGCAATGACTCCAGTGGACCTTATAACCAACATAAAAAAGCCTCCTATCGTTATCTTACCACCTCAAATAATTCACTACCTCTTTGGATTAAACTCAACTCCACATCTTCTCATTTCAACATCATTTTAACACAAACATATTTTCTTTCTCCTGTTGGAATTAAGCATCTCATCACTCTGGGGCTTCAAAGATGGCTCCCAGATGGCTCCTCCTGGAGGGAGGCCCGCACACCTACCTTCTCTGCCTGGGCCTCCAGTGACTTCAGGTTGTTGGTCACAGTTTTCAACTCTTCCTCAAGCTCAGAGCATTTGCTGGGGTTTTAGAGGAGTGCAGAGAGGAGGGAGGGAGTGGAAGGGAGGAACAGGAGAAAAAGAGAAGAGGAAAAAAAAAAAAACACAGCAGGTTGGATATAAGGGAAATGCAAGAAAGGAGTAGAAAGTTGGGGAGAAAAAAAACAAAAACACAATAAAAACCCCCAAAATGAATAAGGACACAGGTGACAATAGAATAGGGGAGCTCAAGGTCCCCCCCCCCAAATGCAGGAATGTGCCACACCCACTCTGAGGGGGTGTGAGAGGGTGGGGGTGGAAAAAAAAAATCTATTCTCTGTATGTGTATATGTACAGTACGTCTGTGCGACTAATGTGTCATGCAGCAACCCTGTTTGGTCAGAGGGGCAAATATCTTTGATGAAAAGTCTAAAAAAAGTTAAAAAAAGGAGAGAGAGAGAGAGAAAGAGAGATAAAAAGCAGATGAAAAAGAAGAATGAAGCAGATCGAGCAAGGGGGGAGCATGCAGGAAAGCAAAGATTCATTCTGCCAAGCCACTGAACATGACTGGCGTGAGAAGGCTATCTAAATCTGAGTACGTCAGACCTGAGGAAAAAAAAGGTGTTAGCGTGAAATACCTTCATCTCAGAGGCTTTTAAAGCTTTAAACGTTTGGTCCAACACTCTTAGCTCTTCTTCTAATCTCCGCACTCGTCTGTTAGTGATGGTGAGGAAGGAAAGGCCGTTCCAAACGTGAGGGACATGCAGGTTAATAGTACATGCAAACAACAACAATAACAACAAAATAAATAGTTGTGACATTAGGCATGCACCAGATGTTGAAAAGAAAAACTCTGACTTTTTCTCAGTAACGGTCGGTGAGAGAGTGGGAGAGACAGCCTGAGGAAAGTTAAAGATGAACATGCTCATGGTGTTAAGAGCGTGAAGAACTGATAAGTGAAAGAGAAAATCGATTTGAAGTGTGTGTGTGTGTGTGTGTGTGTATTTTACCCCTCAGACAGCTCAGCACGCTCCTCTGTACGCTCCAGCTCACCCTCAACAATCACCAGTTTACGGGCCACCTACACACGCGCACGTGCACACACACACACACACACACACATACATACACACAAAACACACACGTTACCCTCAGTGCCATCATACAACTGAACACGTAGATGCAGGTACAGATCTGTCAAGAGTTACTCTCCACGATCTAGGGTGAAAAAGACTGAAGGAGAGAACAGTGATACCACACAGCGAGTAATGGAGCCCCAGACTGGAGCCACTGGTATGTTCTACTTCAATAAGATCAATAAAAGCTTTAGCTTCCTCTGCAGTGGCTATTTCCTCCAAAAACTTTAAATATCCTCTTCTATAGCATTTATTCTCCTAGATCATTATCAATGTCATCCAATAATAAAAACAACACTGAGGACACATGAAGGAATACAATTTTGGGAAATATGTTTCTAAAGATATAAAATAACAAATGTGCATTACAAAAAAACTCACCCAATTTCTAAAGTGTGAGATCTAACAATGTTCATATGTTGCATTAATCAGTCACAGAGCGCACATATCTCACACACACAAACATGGAGTGAGGTATGTATGCAAGTGAAATATACTGAATGTCTGTGTAAGCTGGCTATGTGTTATGTTTTAAGTCTGAGTGGGCAGGCGTCAGATGCTACAGGTTGATCTGTACGTAGGCGAAGAATAATGTGTGTTGTATGTAAACAAACTGCTGGTTTCGTTATGCGCTGTGTGGCCGTGCAGGAGGTTCTGTGTTGGGTGGCCGGGCAGGAGGTTCTGTGTTGTGTGGCTGGGCAGGAGGTTCTGTGTTGTGTGGCTGGGCAGGAGGTTCTGTGTTGTGTGAACGTGCAGGAGGTTCTGTGTTGTATGGACAGGCAGGTGATTCTGTGTTGTGTGGCTGGGCAGAAGGTTCTATGTTGTGTGAACATGCAGGAGGTTCTGTGTTGTATGGACAGGCAGGTGATTCTGTGCTGTGTGGCTGGGCAGGAGGTTCTGTGTTGTATGGCAGGGTAGGAGGTTCTGTGTTGCGCGGCAGGGCAGGAGGTTCTGTGTTGTGTGCCAGGGCAGGAGGTTCTGTGTTGTGTGCCAGGTCTGTTTCGGGATCGGCAGACAGCTGGCCAGTGAAACACTCGCCTCCTCGTATTTGCGGTCAGCCTCCTCAGCAATGTGTTTGGCCTCTTTGAGCTGGATCTCCTGCAGCTCCATCTTCTCCTCATCCTTCATGGCCCTGCTCTCAACGACCTTCATGCCTCTGTGTGGTGAAAGAGGGGAGGGAGAGAGGGAAGGAGGGAGAGAGGAAGAGAGGTGTGTTATGGTATGACTCCTCAATCCTTAATCAATGCCTTCAGACAGGACTCTGCTATGACTCTCACTGGGGCCTTAATCCACCTGCTTCCTCATTTGCTTGGTTCATCACAACAATGACTACGTCAGTCTGAGGTCAAAAACACATTTAAAGCATTTTAATCACTGGTCCTGCACCTAGAGCAGGGTCCTGAATTTGGAGAATACACATAGTATTCAAGTTTCACTCATTACATTCCTCTGACTGATTAACTTCCTCTAGCACTTAAGGAAACAAAGAGGGCAAAGGAGTCTTGGAATTGTATTGATACAGGGCCAAATATTCAAAGACTTTAAGAGCCATATTTGACACACCTCTGCGCCATTTCACAATCCAGAGCTGTTAGCAGACTTGGGTGACCGGGAGGGGGCTGAGCAATGTGTCAGCACTTGTAAGCCAGGTCTGTCCTACACAGAGCGGCTCTATGCTCAGGTCCAGAGCCTCTGAGCACAGAGAGGCTGTGTGTGTGTGTGTGTGTGTGTGTGTGTTTGAAAACAATGAAGAGGAAACAGGGCCTTGTGCCCTGTGAACTGATGTTTATTCAGGGTTGCACTGACTTGGTGTCAACAGCTTCATGAGTTTATAACAACAAACTGCATCACCCAAAGTATAACTTCACCCCTTCGTCGACACTTTAGACTTCCTCACTGCCCGTGCATTTCAGGCAAATGAGTGTTTATTTTGGGTGATTAAATTTTAACTTGGAAATATGATTATTTGAAAGGAATAAAAAAGAAATGATTCTGCCAGGTTCCAGCTCCTGATGAAACATGTGGAAAGTTGCATGCAATTTTCACCAACAAGTAAATTTTGTTTTTTGAAAAGAGTGTGCGTGTGTGGCGGGGAGGTCTCTGAAAATGAGACAAAATAAATAAATTAACAACAGACCTCCTTCACCACACAAACTAGCACTTGATTCCAGAAAGCACTAGATTTGTAGTACTGGATAGGAAACAGAATCATGTTGTTACTTTACTTCTATGAAACCACCACAGTGCAGAGTCGGCACATGGTAACCACAGTGACAGCGAGAGAGAGAGAGAGACAGAGAGAGAGAGAGAGAGAGAGAGAGAGAGGGAGGGAAGGGAGGAGTGGAGTTTCAGCACATACGGCAGTGAGGCGCCTGTAAGACACACTGAAAGCAAAGAGACAAAGAGCTCTCACCTCTCACTCTCATCAGCAGCCTTCTCAGCCTCCTCCAGCTTCTGAAGGGCAGTGGCCAGACGCTCCTGGGCACGGTCCAACTCCTCCTCAACCAGCTGGATACGTCTGTTCAGGGAAGCGACCTCACCCTCAGCCTATGGAGGGATGGAGGGAGGCAGGGAGGGGATGGTGGTGGTCAAGAGTCAGAGGCACAACACTCTCAAACATATACACAAACACAGTGGCTCAAACAATCAAAGGCTAATGGACAGCACTCGACATAAAGAACTTGAAAAGGCTTCCATCTCTGTGCTGCTCTCACTGTTATGTGAGACAATAAAAAAAAACAAAAACAAAAAACAAAAAAAAAAACAAAACTGCCTGAATCTGCCCACTTGCTTCCATAATGACTTACGCGGGGAAAACTGAATCATTCCCCTGAGCTGGCCTTTCTCCTGATGCTTCATACTGCGTGTAATGGATCCAGGCTTAATGTGGAAGACAAGTCTGAATCCCTGCCTCATTACTGCTCCACTGGGAGAACATTAACAGAGAAACAGGCTGCACACACTACAGGCCACACTGCCGAAGGTCAAACACTAAGCTGGCCTGAGATTAGATTGAGTTTTGACCCCCCCTCTTTAATACAGTAACTTTTAACAGAGCTCCAAGCTTGTCTTCCTCTTCCTCTTTCTCTTTCTATTTCTCTTTCTCTTTTGTTTGCTGGACTTATCAGAGTGTTCAGGAGTAATATCTGAGTTCGTTGCACTTGGGTGACTGTATATGCAAACACCTGCATGCACTTTCTACTGTGCACGCAATTGAAATGTGATTAACAGGCATGAACTGAATAATTTGACTTGTGTAACCTGTAACCCCCTTTTATAAAACTTGTGCCTTTAAGGAGGCCTCATGCTGGCTTAAGGAGCAGTGTTTAGGGTTAAAGTGCGTCTCGTGTTGTTATTGGAGATATGGAGAGTCACGGTGAGATAAAAGCAGTCTGTCACTACATCTAGTTTCTGAAGTCTCTGAAAGTCACACCCGTAAACCAATGAACTTACCTAAAATAAACTACAACCAAACTAATAATGTTTGGCCCCAGCTGTGCCTAGGGTAGTCCCTTGAGATAACAAGACACAAAGCATTGAAGAGTTTTCTTTGTTTCCTGTGTGTGTGTGTGTGTATGACTAGTGCTGCGACCAAGAGAGGTGGGTCCCCTTAGCTTTTTTTTTTTTTACCTTCAACATATGCGACAAGGCAACTTTTCCTTATAAGGCAATCTATCGTTGAAACGTTAACAAGCTAGGTCTCAGGACTTTGGTATACATGTATAGCGAAACTATGATGCTTTACAACAGCATCAGGCAACAAAAGGACTGCACTCAACCTTGAGATGCTGTCTCACGTCACACTACCATGAAACAAAAGTAATACAAATAAATATCTTTGTCGACGAAATCACTAAGGAATAATCAACCTGTTAAATTTAACCAAACAATAATGCTCATCCACATCACAGTTTTACACATACAACGGAACCTTGGGCGAAAAAAAAAATGTAAACTGACAAAAACATGTTTTGCTGTTTTACGTCGAACACTTAACGAGTTTTTATATATATATATATATATATATATATATATATATATATATATACCATCCTGCTTTAAAATTGTTCTTGTGGCCTACTAGGAATAACTACTTGCACTCAGAAACTTTCTCTCGGCCAAAATGTACACGTATGAGGTCGTTCTGCCGTCAATGTACAACCTCCATGGAGTTATCCAATTTGTCCTTCCTGGACCGAATCATTCAGTACTGACAAATAACATGGAACGAGCATGATATATTTAGCATGTTAACAAGCTGCCAAACTACACCGCGGGGTGCACGAGAAAATGCTCCGCTCCGTTATTTAACATCACTTGTTATCACCATATATTTCAATGGAGGCATCTCTAGTTACAGTTCTAATTTTACAAAAAAATAAACATACATAATAGCATCACACGTGACGTACATATAGGTAACAGAAAGGTAAAACAAACGTACAGAGAGTTATTACTCAATATTTAACATCTTGAAACATTTACGTGCTTACAGCTTCTCTTGCTTTTCTCTCCAGCGCCAACTCCCTCTGCAGTTTCTCTGTTCTCTCTTCAGCACTGTCTGCCTGCTCTTGCAATGATTTTATTTTCCGTTTTACTGCTTCCAACGATGTTAATCCAGCCATTGTGGTGTACGACTAGCAAAACGTTGTGCCTATTCGCTTTCCTTGAAAATATTACAGAGCGCAGAAACGCCCTGTAAAGCGGCACGCAAAATATTAGCTGCCCTGTTTGTTTGCTCGCCAGAAGACGCACAGCAACGTCTAAATGTAATACCGGAAGTAACCATGTTTCATGTGAAAGGTAGCATTCTAGTAATTAACCATATATCGTAATGAATCGTAAATTATTTTGATTGTGGTTCTTATCTTAGTTGATAATATTATATTAGACATTTTGTTCAGATTCCAATTATCTTAATAATGTGGGCTTGCCCTACTATTAACATTCCTATGGCACATTCCTATGGTCTCATGAGTTAATTTAGAGTGCCCTCTACTGGTAAATTATGATTTAATCGCAGATCGGCGCGTTCACATGCGGATTCAATTCTGCGAAAAATCCAAATATTTTTAAAAATCCTGATATGTATTGGATAACCAAGATTAAAACTTTAGGTGCCCGATACAATTAATAAGCGTAAATGAAAACTGTAAGATTTTAATTGATGTAAAAATACAATGTATAAGCGAAAATGTAGCTTCCATGTAAATCCAGAGGGTGGCGCCCTAAGCGCACGTTCCAAGGGAAATGGTTATTGCGGAGTGTCCCGACGCTCCTTTCCTATTTATTTACTTACTGCAGTATTAAGTATTATATAAATTGATGTACATAAATTTGACATAAATTTTTTTTAATGGAGTAACAGTTAGTTTCAAGTAATCGATCTCTTTCAAGAGAATTCATACGTATGGATTTTGTTCTCAAGAAAATACAAAGGGTAGGAAAGAGTCTATTTAATGTCAGAACAAAAAGAGCCTAAATCATAATAAGCAACCTTCCAAAAAAACTTTAACCTGGTTGAATTGTTCGGTGAAGGGGAGTATGTCGTGAATGCAATGTTTTATCCATGTATAAATGTTTCTGTCATAACGTGATGTGCGTAGTTTACCTATAGGATCTTAAATCAATGAAAACTGTCCAGGGCTGGTTGAGTAAACGGCCAAGTGAGGCGCATTGCCTTTACCATATAAAGCATTAAGCTAAATTTAACGGTCCGCATACGCTCCAATCTAAGATTGCAGATTTAGCAAGTCCAGATTCTTCTCTAGAGCGTGACTTAAGATTTTTCCATTTGTTGTACTTTAGCTGCGTTTTGATCAGTACATGTAAATGGGTGACAAGAAGAAGCCCATTATCAATTCAAATTCATTATGCCATTAAATTCACCACGTCATATTCGTGTGGTGTTGCGAATACGTGATATCAAACACACCCAGTGCAAATACACACAAAAATGGTGAAATGACAGTCCAAAGGGAACCGTGAGGTCCATCACGGGGATAATTACACTTGGAGTAATTAATTTGCAACTTAGAAAACTGTGTTCTGGACAAAGATTAAGACCAACTCCGGACTATGGTATTCAGAATGGAGAACTCAATTCGAAGTGTTATTCAGTCCAGGACTGGTGTTAACCCTTGCCCGAAAAAACACTTATACTTAAAAAAAATCGTCATTCTGTCATTTCACACACAGAAAGACCAGTGACACAGAGAAAATGTGGGGAAGCAGTGATCTGCCAACAATATGAGGTTCTGTGAGGGCCCTATCATACTCACATCTGTGGCTGTCTTCTCAGCCAATTCCAGTTTCTCCTGGGCTTCTTTAAGAGCCTCAGAATACTTGTCCAACTCATCCTCAGTTGCCTTCAGCTTCTTCTGCAGAGCTACCAAGTCGTCCTCGAGCTGAGTGTGTTTTTACATAGTTTTCAGAAGCGGTGATCAGCGGGAAGCAGAGTGCGTGTGCGCGCGGAGAGCGCGAAGAGGCAGGCAGATAGACAGAAACACACAGACAGGAGAAAGGAGGAGAAGAATTATAGAGGGCTCAGGAAACAGCACTCAGAATACCTTTGTGGCGGTTTTGTCGGCCTCGATCAATTTATCCTCAGCCTTTTGGAACTCGTCAAGCACTCTGTCTCTGTGGTCCTCAGTTACACGCAAATTCTTTTCCACCTCTCTTATCTCGTCCTCTAACTACACACGCATGTAAGTGACAATTTCCAGTACGCGTTAAACTTTACAAAACAGATTAAAAGGGAAAAATGTAACAAAAGCTTTGCTTTCAACTTCAGATCACACAACATTTCATATAGCTCTATCAGTATAACTATTATCAATGTAACTCAACGAATTACTGCGCGGATTACGCACAATATGATTTGAGCGAAATTATAATTTATAAGTTATTATAATGTTATGGAATATACTTTAAAACATAGGCAAATAGGCAAACAGCAGTAAATGCTAGTTTCATGCTCAATTCCTACTCCTTAGTTTAGTCGATTTCCTGTATATTCTATAAATCCAAACAGGTGAGGTAATCCATTTATTCTGGAGGTATAGAGCTGGCAAACCAAGCAACCAGCATCCATTCCTACGGATAACTTTTAATTCCCCAAATAAAATGCCGACCTGTTTGCTCCTGTCCTCTGCTGCCTTCTTATCTGCCTCAGCCTGCTCAGCTCTGTCCAAGGCATTCTCCTTGTCGAGCTTAAGCATTTGCATCTTCTTCTTAATGGCATCCATGGCTGTTTATTGTGTTTGGCTGCACCAAAAAGTCCGAGAGAAACCACAATAAAGAAGGTTGGTCCGAAGCTAGAGCGTCTGAGCCGAACCGAACACCAAGCTGGAGTGCAAGCGCTCTCTGAGTGTGCCCTGTCAAATATGTACTTACAAGGGGGGGCGACTGAATTCCTTTGGACATTCAATACTTTTTTGGAAAAGGCCTGTCCCGGTTCGTTCGCCATACCCTATCTTTTTTATGGATCTCAATGGCGATTCGCTGTCGCAAGACATTTGACCGTTTATATGACTATATATGGGTGTGATGGGCAAGGAGGCAAACCTCTCAAGGCGGCCGTTCCTATTTCTAACGCTGGAAACGTTAAAGCGAAGGAAGACATTTCTCTGAGGACGAGGCTGAGAACCGGCGAGATATGTCTTTCTGTTTAACGCATCTTTCTTCTTTAATGTTTTTCTTACTGCAGGAAGTATGCAGAACACACATGGACAGCCCACAGGGCATTTCTTGTTAAGGATACAAAGTTTACTCCTGTTATTTTTATTTGTTAAAGTTTCATCGCTGCGCCCTTGGAAATTTCAAATTACTTTCAATTTGGTAACTGCACTTCGTATTTTGTAGCTTACTTCGAACCTCATACGATTTCACTCAGAGCGTTTTAAAATCACGTCTTTCCCTGAAATGTAACTTAACTGTAATGTTTTCCTCTATCCAAGGTGCCGAACTAAAAAACTGAAAAAAAAAAAAAATCCACATGAGCCACCAATCTGTCTCCTGCGCATTCCCGGATGGAGCACATTAGCGGTTCTTGACAAACTAAATGTATTAACCTCGTGGGAGGCATCGTATGAAGACGGGTCAACTGCACTATCAGTGGTGAGGGGCCAGTGGTGAAAGAATCATTTAGCCACTAGAGGCATTGTTAACAGTCTTCAGCGAGTGAAAGACATGATAGCTCTCCTGCGATAAGATATCAATAGCTTCTGGTAACCAGTCTCTAACTAGTCACCAAAGTGTCAATATTCCAATAACTCTTAAATCTGACATTTGGGCTTTACGAGAAGTCGACGCGAAGCAATTTCAGCACAAGCACAGAACTGTTTGTGCGTGGACAAAAAAACTCTGATTGCACAGACAGTTACTTTCAGTTACATTCTGTTACATTCATAAATCCCTACATAAATCCTACAGAAAGTTTCTAATAAATCAAATTACCCCGACTAAAAACAGACACACAAAACAAGTTACACACTGATTAATAATTCTTTAACCCAGCTGGACCTCGAAGTAAATCTGCTTTTAGAAAAAAAAGTGGCTGATTATCAGATATTGTGCTGAAATGTAATGTAATGCTGATGTAAAAGGTGAACTGGTTCTTAAAGCAACCATAATACAGCTAACAACAACAACAAAAATGAAAACAACGCAACAGCCACACTTGGGTGCTCATGGACAGAGGTATATATTATACCTATCTTTATTCATATTCATATAAAAGCACAACAAGTACACTGTTCTCATAAACATATGAGAATCCCATATTACAATCTCAGCTGGTTTATTGGTTCAGTCATTGACTGAGACAGATGCCCACCTCTGCTTTCTTCAGGTTTTAGGAAATATCTTCCATGTGCTCCTGCTCTCACACTTGAGGTATTCACTAGGACCTCCTTCTCTCAGCCTACCCTTCTCCTTCAGAAATCCTTCCCTGGGTATTTTTAGGGACAGCCTCCTTCCAGCACCTGGCCCAGTCAATAAAGTTTTCCTAAGACACAAATTCAAGAGACCACAGTCAGATATAATGAGCTAACCACACTAAAATAATCTTGGCTTTCAACTGCTGGCGCATTAATTTGTTAAGAATACTGTATGACCATTGAGCAAGAGTCAACACTGCGAACTATCTCCTTCTGGCTCAACATATTCAAGGAATCTATCTATCTATCTATCTATCTATCTATCTATCTATCTATCTATCTATCTATCTATCTATCTATCTATCTATCTATCTATCTGGTGGCACATGACTATTCTATAGTTAAGTTTAGAGCACGGAGCTGTAGTGTTGTTACTGTAGGTTTGCTGTGTAGGTAATTCTAAGATAGATAGTGGTGATGCTGGTACTGCTAGCGTCCTCTGCAGTAAAATATAGAATATGCAGTGTAGTTAAATTTAGAGCATGGAGCAGTAATGTCAGTGGTGTTGTTCTGTGTAGTTAAATTTAGAGCATGGAGCAGTAATGTCAGTGGTGTTGTTCTGCGTAGTTAAATTCAGTGCATAGAGCAGTAATGTCAGTGATGTTTTTCTGTGCAGTTAAATTCAGTGCATAGAGCAGTAATGTCAGTGGTGTTTTTCTTTGTAGTTAAATTCAGTGCATAGAGCAGTAATGTCAGTGATGTTTTTCTGTGCAGTTAAATTCAGTGCATAGAGCAGTAATGTCAGTGGTGTTTTTCTTTGTAGTTAAATTCAGTGCATAAAGCAGTAATGTCAGTGGTGTTGTTCTGTGTAGTTACATTTAGAGCATAGAGCAGTAACATTATTGCTGTTGAAGTCCTGGGTTGTTTGTGGTGTACTGGTATGTTGTTTCACTGTAACTTGTGAGCACAAACACACACACTCCACAGGATATTAAAAGGTGTAAATTCAACATGTGAGAAATAAAACCTGCATACTTACTAGTGCTCTACCTGGTGATTGTTTTTATCTGAGTAATTTGCTTTGGCCATTGTTTGTCTCATGGATATTGATATGGAAACAGACCAGAGAAGATGAATAAGTAGAGAAGAAGATGAATAGTCTGAGGCCCACTGAGGTTTTACTGACAGAGCGAACTACAGAAAGACTTTGGCAATAACAACACACAAATTCTCTAAATAAAGGCCTTTAGAGTGTTTTTGTGTTTTTGTCTAGAGGTTGTATACTGTGACAGCTGTGCTTGTGTAATGGAAAATAATATGTAAGTATGTTAATCCATACACTTACTTGAAGGTAAAAAATGTTACCACTTGAAATAAGTTTTTTATGTTCAACCAAAAATGATTTTTTACTGGTTATATAGCTTTATATTTGATATAACTTTATATTTTCATGTGTATTTGCTTTTACTTTTGTTCCCCTGAAATTCCAGTGTTGTTTCACCCATTTTATTCATCCTTACCATTGCATAACTTGTTTTGAATTCTGTAGTCTGTAGTTTCTCACACATGTCAAATAAAGCGTGTCCGCACTCACATCATGAGTAAGCAGGGCTTGGATCTCTCTCCAGACAGTGGTTAGAGTGTGACTGTGAGAGAATAATGTGTCATACACATTGTGAGACAGGTAATAATGAAATGTGTGGCTGATCCCACCGAGCTGGTTCTGTGCTTTGGTACATGAGTCCTCACAATAACAGTACTTGACAGTGAAAAGAAGAGCTACAGAACTTCATACTATTTTTTTTCTTTTACAAAGACTTTGAAAAATGATCTTGAAAGACACATATGGTTTGAGGGTCAAGGGTCAGTAAAACTTCCATCCGTTTCATCTTTCTAATCATGCTGTGAATGTGTCACAATAAGTTTTCTTTTCTTCCATCTGCGTAGACCTGGCTGTATGAGTATCCACTCAACTGGCATGGATAACAGTGCTCAGCGTTCCTATTTTCATTCCATGTGAACAAAACAAAACATTCTGTTTTGACAATGAAGAAACTTAATGCTGTTGTCTACTCAACTGGTGTACAAGATAAAATAAGGGAAAGTGTCCCTTGTGTGTGTGTGTGTGTGTGTGTCTTTGGGTGTGTCGGTGCATATGTGTTTGTGTGTGCTTGTGTTTATGAGTATATCTGTGTGTGCACATGTGTGCATATGCATACATGTATTTGTGTGTGTGTGTGTGTGTATGAGTGATCCTATCCCATTTACAGCTTGGTGCTTGGAACTGGAGTTGACCTTTGGCATTCTTAATTGTCTCTATTTTCACTCTCTGCCAGACTGATCAGGTTTGTGGGGGTATGCTAGATTCAGGGTGGCATTTTAAGAACGACCACCAGGTGCAATGGGAGGAGCCTGTACATGTTTTACTTTAACATATTGAAAAGGTAAAAATAGCTCAAGGTTCAATAGCATGGCTTTGGTGTCAAGAACACAAATTAGGAGTCTAGACAGTAACATTGTTTCTGGGAAGATACATTGAGAGGACTGTGCTGGTGCTGGAGTGATACCTCACTGACATTGGAAAGCAGTTTGAGAAAATTCCTCAACATGTAGAGCAATCAGGTTTTCATAGGTTTGCATGTATGCTGATGATGAATACAATCACGTAACTGGGAAGAAAATAATATTCTTATTGTCATGATAAGTTTCATTATTTTTATAATATTTAAAACAATACACTTCTGCTACTGTTATGTTTGCTCTTATTGTAAATTGGCAGCCAAACTGCGGGAACTTGTTGTGAGCTGCTTCAGATGAGAGCATTTGCTCAGAGAATAAATATAAATGCAATTGTTCTGAGAGTTTTAATTCATTTTAATTCACTGTATGACACCAGTTTAATAGACAGTCATTATATCACACTGGTTTCATGCACACACATAATAATTGGTACAGAGCCTTATTTCTGTCCTTTGAACGCTGTATGCATAGAGACATCTCAGAGAAAACAGGGTTAAATACAACAACCCTCCAAGATCACAGCATTCGCTGGCACTGCGTCCATCACCAAATAAAAATGACTTATTTTATGGGGTAAAACTGTCACTTGGCTGTAAAACTGAGCTTTGTCTAAGCATAGCTCAACGTTTCATGTCTGGAAGTCACAATGGCTTAGTACAGAATCCTTAGAAATACCAGGGCTTTCTGGAAACAAGGCAAGAGAGTATTCCTCCTGCATCTTTAATATTCTGCTTTTGACAGCCGAATCCTCCCCGGCCTCTGGCCACAGCTAATAGAAATCAGACGGTGGCTCATGAGACATTTCCTTATAAAACATGGATTTACAGAACATCTGAAAATTACAGCTCCGAGGAGGAGGCTGAGATCCTCCAGTTTCAAGTAGAGACAATTCAACAAACAATGAAACCTGACAGAGCGAGATCCTATTGATGGTGTGATGGTGAGAGTCCACTAAAACGTCCAATTATAATTTGCACAGCATTAATGTTTCATCTGTAGACTTGCTTCTTCTTCGCGTTCCTTCTTTTTGCTTTTCTTCTTCTTCTTCTTCTTCTTCTTCTTCTTCTTCTTCTTCTTCTTCTTCCTCTCCTTCTTCTTCTTTTGTGTGGCAGTTTAATAGAGGTGATAGCTGAGTGAGTATGTATCTGCCTGGCTGATCTAGTCCTCCAGGCCCCCTACATTTGAGGCATGTCCGGTGACCCAGCATGGCTGCACAGAAGGAGGGGGGGGGGGGGGGTTGTCCTACAATTGAATGCATGTTTATCTGAGTCAAAGAGCCCCTGGGAGTGGAGCTCTGAGAATTCATGTTTGCTGAGAGTGGAACTACGTCAGTCTTGTCGAGCAGTGAGAAGTACATTACACAAGAAGTGAATTCCTGATCTCACACAACACAGAAAATTATTAATCGACTGTCTCTTTTCTGTCCTGTTCACAAAACTTGCAGCTAAACCATAATAACAAATGGAGATACAGATATCAGCACATAACAGCACAAAAGGGAACAGGATTTTGAATGCTAAATGAGAATGAATTGATTAGGAATGATAACCATCATTTTATCATGCCAAAATCCCCTCAGCACTCTCAACAACAAAGCAAATCAATCACTGAACATAACTGTTGTGGATACAACACCAAACAAAAACAAAAATAATGATTTGAAAGTAAATTGATATGCTTGGTGTTGTTCTTCAGAGTTGTCTAAATTTATCTAAAGACTGATTGGACTGCCAACACATCAGAGTTTCCTAAAATCTTTTAGGGTTGCATTCCTTAGCAGTACTGGTCGATAATTAAAGGTTCTCCATCTTGTTACTAACAAGGGTGGAACTGACAACTCTTATCACACAAAATACAGGAAAAGGGATTAAAGCTAGTCATCAAGCACAGGAGCACCGTCAATTACCCAGACCTTTCCTTCTCTTTCTTTCTTTCTTTCTTTCTTTCTTTCTTTCTTTCTTTCTTTCTTTCTTTTTTACTTTATGTATACCTATGTGTAGCTATGTCTCTGTATTGGCAAAACAACAACACTTCCAGAGCATTGACAATACGACTCTTAGATCATTCAACGCAACTCCAGGGCCCTGGCCTTTCTACAATACACTGTATCTTCATAGGAGATCGGGCTAACAAGCTTCCACTGAAATGGGCTTAATGTCTACACAGCCCTTTGAAGAGAGCTGCTGCGAGAAACTGAGTCCTCCACTACCATCTGAGGATATGTGTGGCAAGGGGATAAATATATATATAGAGAGGCAGGAATCTTGTGGCCTCCCTCTGAACATCTCCGAATGCCAAGCTGGAGCATATTCACTTACTGCAGCAAATGGGCAATGGCAGAATCAGGGGGTGGGAGGGAGAACTGCAACTCACACCTCCTGTAACACGAGTGGCCCTTAAACACCAAATCCTTTCTCGCTTGCTCACCGGAGTCAGAATTACTGTAGGGGGAAAAGATTCTCCATTGGGAATATTTGAGAATCGCTGAGGCATTTACTCATTAATAGACTGGGAGTCAGAACACCTCATTTTGACACGACTAACATAACCTTGGCTTGCAGTGAAACCGTAAACACAGCAGCTACTGATAGAAGACTATCTATGAAGACTATCTGTGTGGATGACGCAGTCCTCCCTTACTTTAGGGCACTGGCAGTTTACATTGCTTTCACTCTAACCCATTTCATCTCTCTGGCATAGAGATTCATCTTTGGCCACATGTTTCCTCATTAAATTTCCAAATGCTCCAACAGAACACGCGGGAAGTGCAATGTTTACATAGTTGGGGACACTCTGGCAGTTTGTGAATGCCATCCATGCATTGCTGATTAAGCTCCCTAATGGACGTGAGTATGTGCAGTAAGAGTCCTGGGACACAGGGGTCACATGGCTGGACTAGTGGGGCACATTAAAGTGCTGGGTGGAATTCCACCACAGAGAACTGTTTGGAATGAGATATGACCGCTGTTGGAGAGAGTCCCTCAGCACAGAGCCAGTGGGGATGCCTGGCAAGCTGATGCAGAGGGATCTAGAAGCAGTTTGTCTCTAAAGTAAGATCTCTGCAACTATGTCTCATACACAGTCCAGGGTTGGGGTTTATTGTAGATTTTATAAAAGATAGAGGTGGCACTTCATGTATTTCTCTTTAGGTTTTACAGGTTATGCCAATACTGACAGTGACAGTGTATTATAGTAGTCAAAATGCTTTATCATTAAAGTAAGTGGGATTCCACCCAAAAAGTGTACACTTTCCAGCATTCACTGGTGCCAACTGGTGGTGATATCTGTCCTGAAGCCAACCAGAATCTAGAGATAAAATGACCAAAAGAAGAATACCATATGTATTTTCCCTTCCCAAGCCACATCCAGTCAACTACTATCCAATGATAGTTTACATCTTCAGCCTTCCCCTCTAGAAGTTTTAAGTCTAGACACAGACATTCCTCTGTCTCTTTGACCACAGCCTTTGTCTGAATTTTTCCCACTAAACTTAAGCATTATTGTGGCAAGGATAAAATACATGACGTTGTCTGGACTCGTTTCAAAGTCAAAGGCAACAGGCACTCCGTGTTAACATTCAAACTTTACATGACACATTTTAATCTTTTAAGTGCATGCACACTTGCTTGTCATCTTTCAGCTGATATTGTTCAGTTCGTTTCCTGTTTATGAAAGACTCACAGTGCTTTCATAAATAGAGACAGTTAAACAAGCAAGCATATGTGGACAAGTGAGCTAAAAACTGTCTCTCTCTCTCTCTCTCTCGACCAAAGTCTTTCTCATTCAGAGAGGAAAAATAATCCAGCTATAAGTCAGACTTTAAGTAACAATCTCAACACAGAATATTTCAAAGTAAACACGCAAGGAGAGGGAGCTGTGTGAAGGGTTTGTTTTTTCTTCTCTAAAAAAGACTGCTCTCTGAGGGTGGTGGCCATAATGGTAGAATATTTGTGGGCTTGTGAGAACTCCTCCCAAAGGCGTTTGTGCTTCACTGACAGAGAAATGGAGGGAACCAGCCAGAGGGATCTGATGCAGGGAGGTGGACAAATGAAGAGGGAAACGCATCCATCCAGTTATCATTCAGGGTGTCGGCCAAATGTTCAACCTGAGTGAAAATCATGATTTTTAGCACCAGGCATATCTCATATCCTAATCTCTAACTCCGTGCACTTTGAAAACATGCAAATTCCAGTAATGGTGGATGATTGGAATGGGTCATTCAGAGAATTTTCCATCAAAACAAACTCAACAAAGCATTCTTTTCAAGTCGGAGAAGTATCACATCAACGGTGCATGTTTGCACATACCAAGAAGAGAGGCATTTAGGGGCGGAGAGTGGAAGATTGCTTACCGGCAGCTTTTCCTCTTTTTTAGCGATTCAGATAAGAGATTCCTTACCGGCATGAGGGCCTCCTCCCAGCCTGGACAAGCTGCACCCCCCCCCCCCCCCCCCGCCCCCACCGACCCAAACGTTCACGCCCCCATCCTCGCACGGGCCAACTCACTTCTCACTCGCTGAAAGCTACTGATATGAAGTCATGCTTACCAGTTCAGTTCCACTGAAAAGTCATTGCACCGCTTAAGTGGATTTAAGCTGTTAAGAGTGAGGTATGTTGTACACTCTAATTCACTGACGAAGAGCACCTTAAGAGGAGAATCACAGGAGAGTAACAACAACACAAACACTCACCAGGTCTCGAAAGTACCGTTGATTTACCTATAGGTTTTCTTCAGTCATTTAGGTAGGAAAAATAAAAATAAGAACCAAGCTATTTTTTATTCAATATTTAGGCTAATGCAGCATGTTTAAGTTTAACCTGTGGTCTACAATACATCAATATTAGTTAATACACCTCACAGGCATGCATAAGGACTTATTAACTCTACATAAACCTGAATCCTAATACCTAGTCACACTGCAAGAGTAAGCTAAGCTGAGAATAAAGTATTTCTGTGGGTCAAACAAGACTATAGGTTTCTATAGGATTAATCGCCAGGACATCAATTACGACCTTCATCTGACTTTGATCTGTTACTGTGATAACAGGTTAGCATATGTGTTTTACACTGCGTTAGGCTGGTTTATGGACTCTATCAGTATTTAATTCTGTCAGGGCTGGATGACATACGGTTGAAGTGGCCTGTGCTTTCACAGGGAGCATATTCTCCCCATATATGGAGTCTCATGTACACGGTACAGGGTTACGTCATCATGTCAATGGCAAGATTTGTTAGAGGCGATACTGAACTCAATACTTTTCACCCCTTTGGAAAAGTCTTTGGCATATGCTGCTCTTCAACACGACCCTATGTGTGACATGTTTAGTGGATGAAGATACAGTTAAGCCAACAGAGGCATGGAGAGTGTATCAAACATTGTACACAATGTCATGACAGACCAAATGGTCTCTCAGCTGAAGGAAATCCATAGCACATAAAGAATCTTATGTCTAAATCTGAGTGCTTGGGGGCTCATTTGCAAGCTGTAAATAAATTGTCCTGTTTTGCCAAAACATTTATTGTAATGTGTAAAAATGTGAAAAAACACACAAACAAAAAGACAAACAGACAGACAGACACACAGATACACAGACACACAGATATACAGAAAGACACATTAAAAATGAAATAATCAACCAAGTAATATTTTAATGGACGATTTTAATACACTCTGTAAGAAAAGCAAACCATGAGCTTGACTAAGTGAGAGGGCCTGTTTGGATACTGGTGTGAAAATACATGGTCCCAGTACATTCCAGACTGGTTTTCAGCAGATAATGTGAGTTGTAAAGCTTTAAATGTGCTAACAGTGAGTAGGACTCAAAACAGTCATTTGCTATACATGAGGAATGCCAAAAGGACCCACGGTACTGTACTCAAATATCTGTCCTCTCTTGGCATAGCCAACCTCTGACTCCGCCTGTGTTTGTTCAGATGCTGCGACTGAGCTGCTGTCAGTCTCACGTTCAGCAAACCGCCTGCCGAGGGAGAAAAAAAAAACTTGGAATGACACCATGAAAACAAAGTCAGTGTTCAGACAGGAATGCCCTGACACATTTCTATGATATGTGTCTGAATCCTCAGGCTTCACTGCTAGTAATGATAGTTTTTATTACACAGATGTGTTATATACTAACCCTGGTAATGACAGGGTCTGACCAATTTCCAATGCTAAAACTGCATCAGTGAGTGAGAGAGAGAGACAGAGAGAAAGAGAAAGATCAGAATGACTCATTTACAGAGGTGATGACAGAGGCAGTCTGGAGAAATTCAGGGCTGTACGGGCCCAGAATGCATTTCTCTTAATCACTGAGGCCTTGGGAGGCAAAGCTTGAGAGGTGAAGCTCCCATAGACCAGAGAGCTCAACTCTGACCACAGCACACACCCTATCATGATTGGTCCAGATGGGCTCTGAGTAATACACAATTATTCAGTGACTCAGTTACATAAGACAACCTCAAATCCATGGAGCTGTCAAATTAAAGGGCTAATTCAAATTGCATTGTTCCCATTCACACCTATTCTACAAAACTGTACAAAGTTATGCCTGGTGACTGAATATCCAATCAGGCACACACATAAGACCTATCTGCACAACCACACGCAAGCACACACAGACACACACAGAAACACTGCGTGAACTCATTTCCACCTGGGAAACAGGGATGTTCAGCCAATCAGGGACATGCAGTGCTTGGTTGACACAAAGCCCAGCAGGGCTTCTGGATTCCTGGGCCAGAATGAACAGTCCAGCTGGAGGGTAAGTTGGTCCATATTTTTTTTTCTGCCTCACAGACACTGTCGGGCAGCATATCTGAAATTGGGTTAGGGCGAAAAAGCGGGTTTGGCAAATGGCCTCTAAAAAGAGACTCATTTGCCAAAATGAAAGAGACTCATTTCCTCAACACATTCCCACACCAAAGCTTGTTCTATGATGTTTATTCAGCTTTTCTACAGTTTGGGTGGAGAAACCACAGCCCAGGGACAAAGAAAGAAAAAAAAAAGAAAAAAAAAGAGCTTCCATATGTATCACAGGACTTTTGTGTGTGTGTGTGTGTGTGTGTGTGTGTGTATGTGTGTATGTGTGTCTGCGTGTGTGAAAAAATATGAGCTCTTTTCTTTGCTGAGAACCTCTTGGATTGAAAAGTTTCCTTTTTGAGGCGGACAGAGTGAGATGGAGAAGAGTTACGTTTCAGTCCAGACAGATCCCGTCCCGTGGGGCTCAGCGGGTGGACCGGTTCCAAGCAGCAGCCCTCTGTACCGGCCCACCGTTTCTTCGCCTGCTCCAGACACTCCAGAACTCTAACCCCGGTCCTCAAAGTCCTGCTGGGTTCCCCCCTCCTCTACCTCATAACCTGGGAACCGATCTCTACCCTAGGAAATAGCTGTGTGTACTCTTCAGTCAGTTAGTGATATACAGAACAGTGCATGGTAGAAGGAAAAAGCACCAGGGCCTGTGGATTTGAGGGTAAAAGTCGACAATCCAGACACACATTCAAGACACACATTCAATGGTCTCATGCCCTCACACACACACAGTAGAGAGGTCAGTCATGCAGAAGGGAAAGTGGAAAACAGGGTGTGAGAGATACCGTTACTGAAGCTGGGGTCAGCTGTGACGGGCTAGTGAATGTTATCTCCTCAAGTTTTCATAAGGGTCCTAAAATTAGCCTGGGGCTTGGAGCCTCCAGCTCCGGCCAGATATAACCTTCTTTCTGCTGACTCGGAAATGCTGTCTCTCAGTTACACCATGCTGGTGAAGCAGCCCCACTGAAAACACTGTCTGTCAGTAGAGCAGTCTGTCTTACTGTCCCTGAGAGGCCGGTGGTCCGACTCTGAGGTGACACAGTCAGTGACATAAGGACTATACCCTAAAGAGCTTATGCAACAGACAGGCAACGTGTCAGTCAGTGGAGCACTGTGAACATCCTGGAAATCTATAAGACTCCTATCTCGCTTAAAAACAAACAAACAAACAAATAAACAGAAACCAGAGAAGGCCGTCAAACAAACACGTAAAGAAAGTCATTTGCGGTGTTAAGTCTGATCTGACAAATGTGTTTTATAAGACTGTACCAATTAATAGAGAGAGGCCGGTTTTACACGCAGGTTGTGACTTTTTTGCACCTGCCTTACTGCTGCACAAGCTAGTCTCAAAGTGAATTTACAACTCAGAGACCAACAATCCCTGTTCTTTAAAGATCTTGCAGACATATCCCATCAGACGTCACTGTTTTGCCCTTTAGAAATATAACCTCCTAAACTCTTAGAACCTTGGATTATTTAAGGACGACTGCCTTGCTTTTAAAAGTCAACATGACCCTGCTCAAAATACAATTACCTGTGCTTCTAATGCAAACACAATGATGGAGCAAAGCACCCGGGGCGGCTGTGGGTTCTGAGTGGGTTACAGCTGTTAGGACCACATCATTTGGACAGATTGCCTGTTCCAACAGAGCAGAACACTACTGGAATACCCTCCCTAGGCAAATAAGTTATGCTGGAAAATGAGTTTTTAAACATGAAATTAACATTGCGGTTTAAAACAAACCCATTCTAAGGCCATACTAATGAGACGATTGCAGAAATCGGACTGTAATTATAATGACTAGAAATGAAATCTGCTCCATAAATCTGATCTGAAGTTTTTAAAAAACAATTAGAAGCTTGGCCACAAATTATAACTATGACTCTATTAACAGAACTGTAGGAATATAATCGCCTTCTGAAAGCAACAGTATACACTTCTTAAGTGAGACACAGCTATTATCTTACTCTCACTCATTATCCAAGCCGCTTATCCTAATTAGGGTCGCGGGGGGGGGGGGGGGGGGGGGGGGGGGGGGGCGTTGGCTGGAGCCTATCCCAGCATTTACTGGGTGAAAGGCAGGGAAACACCCTGGACAGGTCACCAGTCCATCGCAGGGCAGACACACAGACAAACACACTCACACACACATTCATATCAAGGGGAAATTTAGTGTCTCCAGTTCGCCTAACTTGCATGTCTTTGGACTGTGGGAGGAAACTGGAGCTCCCAGAAGAAACCAATGCAAACACGGGGAGAACATGAAAACTCCACACAGAAAGGACCCTGACTGCCAAGTATTATTATTATTATTATTATTATTATTATTATTATTATTATTATTATTACTGTTTTACATGTTTTTTAATGGAACATAACTGTCATGGGTTACATGTTTTAAATGTTATGTGTTTTAAAAGATGACAAAGAATTGTCATTAGCACTAACCATGATATACACAGATACACAATATGAACTACAATGTTACAATAAGCCAATTATTTTCAATCTAAACACAAGATGGACAAATGTGGACACAGATTTGACATTTAAAAAATGCGTAGTTTTGAGAGCAAGAATGCAGTAAGAATGACCAAATAACTGGATGTCTATTTGTGATTTTTTTTTACATATATAGCTTACAGATTTCAGTCTTTCACCACCAAAAGTAGGATCTTAGAGTGCATGGTAACATGATTCAAGGGGAAAACCAATCTTTTTTCAAAATCTTTTTTAAGTAGAAAGACATATGCTCTTGTGGTCATATGGCAGTGTTTGCTTTCTCTAAACTGGCTCTGTGCTGTCCCCTAAAACAATAGCATATTATATCTATCATTTGTTTTTCCAGACCCATGTCCTCCCCTCTGGGAAAGATTTCCTCTGTCAATTACATTAGTGTCTTCTTCTTGGTTTCCAGAACAAAGGGAGGTTCTGCCCCAGCCCTCTGAATGGTGGACTCAGGTTAATACATAAATAAATATATATATATATATATATATATATATATATATATATGTGTGTGTGTGTGTGTGTGTGTGTGTGTGTGTGTGTGTGTGTGTGTGTGTGTGTATGTGACAGGTAGAGAGAGGGTGAGAAAGAGAGAATGAGAAAGAAAGCACGTGTATGTGTGTGTGACAGAGAGAGAGAGAGAGAATATGCATGTTTGTGTGACAGAGAGGAGAGAGAGAGTGAGAGAGAATGCTTGTGTATGTGTGTGTGTGTGTGTGACAGAGAGAGAGAGAGGGAGAGAGAGAATGCAGTCTGTATTTGGAAATGGTAGTTCCATGAGGGAGTACTGTACACAGCCACCCATATTATGAAACCACTTCCAGCATCCTGACAGTGAAGAATGTCATAGTTGTGAGAGAAGATGTTTAAACACAGAGCTCTGGGCCACCCCTCATTGAGCCAGCCTAAAATAGTCATGCATACTCCCTCACGAGCCTCTTTCTCTCCTCCACTGGCCTTCCATTATTGAGACTACACAGACGCCAAATTCCTCTCAAAGCAGATTCCATTTTGTCTACACAAGATGACAGAATGTGTTTAAAAGCCACCCGTCCCTGGCTCTCCTCCCCGGCAGAGTGACGTCCACAGCCCCTCTCGCTAAGGTAATGTTCCTCTCTGCCCAGAAAGGAGACTTTGGACATGAACAAACCAGTGCAGAAAGCAGTAGGGTAAATATAAATGATACAAAAAATTCATTAAGGAAGATAACACATCTAAACCATGAAAGCAAACACAAATGTAGACCCCCTCTGTCAGTTTTGGGGGTAAAAGCAGAGCCAAGCTAAGGCTGAGCAGCTGTGACAACAATTCTGACACTGTGACAGAGACTCTTGAGGCATAAAATTTCAAGCGCCGACGTGAATGAGGGATTTCAAAGTAAATAAACCTGTGCAGTGTCATTTAAACACAATTTTGCGCTTCACAGATGTAGAAATGTCCAAGACACACAGTGAAAACCTTAATAGTAGTGGAAAACCTCTTCATGAAGAAATTACTCTTTTTTTTTCTGTTTTAGGTCTCCAATTTCAGACTCTGATCTGTTTCACTGAATACATTCATTCTCACAAAGAACGTTCTGCTAACAGTTAAATATGGCTTAAATTTACACTTAATACATGTCAGGAGTTTGGCCCACAGAGCATGTCATATCTTTGGAGATTTAACGTGTTGAAAAAGCGGAATCTACTCTAAAAAAGATTCCTTCCTGACACATGCAAAAAGAAATATAGTATATTTTCCAAAAGTTTTTTTTCTTTCCCTCCTCTTCCTTTCTCCCTCTCAGATTTCTGCTAGAGGAGTAGAAGCAGACCCAGTTGGCTCTATGCTGTGGTGGCTAGCCTAGAATGGCTTTAAAGGAGAGAAAAAAAATCAAATCACTATGCTACCTGAACTCCTTCCAGTTCCAGCCTTACTTATCTTGGACAGGGTTCCTTGAGAAAAATATTCAGAGTGAGGGAGGCACAGCTAATTCACTGCTGTTCCTCGCACATGGAGAACACAGCGTCCAACCACATCTATATTATACAGGGCTCACTATCATTGGAAATTTGTACAAACTCTATTTACTTAAACATGAGTCCAACAAAACTCTCATGCTTACCTCTCGCAACACAGCAGAGTGAATTATAGTGTGTTCTCGTGTTTTGATTGGTTGAAATAGATGTGTAAAAATGAGCTGGGATAAGTGTTAGTTTCATGCTTGCGGGGCTGTAAATTACCAAGATGTCAGAGAGAAAAATGCAGTGGTATTAGACTGTGCTGTCCCACCTCTGAACCAACTCCATTCCAGTGGTGGAAGACAACAGGAATTCAAACAAAGTCACCAAAGTAGCCTGTAATTAAAGATCATTACATCCAAGTCAGGAAAAGAAAGATCCTTCCAAGAGGGGAGAGAAAGACCACAGAAAATATAGCAGAATGTATTTAAAGCCAGTAGGATTTTAAGTTAATAAGGAGTATAAATATGAAAAATTCTTGGTTTTCCTGTTAAAGTCCCTAATGTTCCAAACAATGTTTGTCTCATAGGACCAAGCTGCCCCAGCTTTGAGATTAGTAACTCTGTACAACTCAAGAGAAACTCAATTACAAGTATGATACATAAAACAGTCAATAATGAAGTGGATTCAAGCTGTAATATGACTAGTAATCACATATGCACTGGTCACAAGATTACATTGCTGATAATGCTGATTGTTAAACAGCATAAATTGCTTACTATATGATTAGTGTAAGGGTCAGCTGGAATGAAACTGTATTACATAGAGTCACTTGAACACTAATAAAAATGCCTAAAAGGAAAAAGCCACATCATCTGAGATCCAGGGATACTATCTCAGTGTAGCTGCAGACAGAGCCATCATGGATAGACAAAAATGACTGTTTTAGGAGCGGAGTTCAGAGAACACTCTCATAGCAACAACAATAAATCAGAACCAAAAAAAACCCCAACATGGAACAACGCTGTAGTAAATAATGCTGTACTTGTTTCTTCTGATGAACCAAAAAAAACATGGAACAGTGTAAATAATGCTGTACTTGTTTCTTCTGATGAACCAAAAAAACATGGAACAGTGTAAATAATGCTGTACTTGTTTCTTCTGATGAACCAAAAAAAACATGGAACAGTGTAAATAATGCTGTACTTGTTTCTTCTGATGAACCAAAAAAAACATGGAACAGTGTAAATAATGCTGTACTTGTTTCTTCTGATGAACCAAAAAAACATGGAACAGTGTAAATAATGCTGTACTTGTTTCTTCTGATGAACCAAAAAAAACATGGAACAGTGTAAATAATGCTGTACTTGTTTCTTCTGATGAACCAAAAAAAACATGGAACAGTGTAAATAATGCTGTACTTGTTTCTTCTGATGAACCAAAAAAAACATGGAACAGTGTAAATAATGCTGTACTTGTTTCTTCTGATGAACCAAAAAAAACATGGAACAGTGTAAATAATGCTGTACTTGTTTCTTCTGATGAACCAAAAAAAGGAATTAATGTGAAGCTCTGATATAAAAGTTTTTTTTCCCTCCAGTGACAGGACATGACATACACATTAAAAACAAAGGGGTGGAGTCTAAAAATGGACCAAAAAAAAAAAGCGGTTAAGCCAAGACTGTACACGACCGACCCCTTTCATGTGAACTTGAGCATGGTACAAAGCCACGGCAAAATCAGAGGCAGGCCAGGGAGATCAGGGCCAGCACAGGGGCAAAAAGCTCCACTCCAAACGGTTAATGTAACAGTTTGGGAGTGGCCAGGGGCCCCAGCGTGTGCCCCTAGGGATTACTGCATGTCTCTGGGGGCCTCCCGTCATCAATGCTCCGCACACGGCCTGTGTTATTAGTGACATATTCCATCATGTGTAAGAGGAGACTTCAAACGGCCTGGTTGCCCAGGTGCACTGTCTGCCATACATGATTGGGCAGCTGTCTACACACACCTCGCAGCCAACTACTGTCCTCTGACAAGCATACTTTTCATTTTACACAAAAAAAACTGCCTTTCTGTTTAATGCCTTTTGTTCTGTTTTTCATGTAGCACTTTTTTTTAATATTTTGAAGTCTATGTGACTGATTTAGATAACTCACTGTAAGGAACTTTGATTAGTTAATAGTGTTAGATGATTTATTTCAATTTCCTTAGCAATAAAAATTAAACAACAACGAGAATAATAATAACAATCATCATCATCATCATCTTTATCTTCATCATAATAACCACATTCATTGTTATTATTATTACTGCAATGACTCTATGTGAATTTGGCTTCTCACTGTGCCTTGGTGTAGCCCGATGTTGAAAAGCGCAGGGACATGCCACCACAGATGAAATATTAAATGAACTGGAGTATTCTCCAGCAGCAGTCTCAGCTGTGTGGACCAACGACTCACCAAACTGGGACAACGAAAGCCTGAGACGAAACTAAAGTTTCATGTGTACTGGTCTGTTAATCAGGGGGTTAAAACTTCCATAACCTGACACCAGACTGTATTTTCTGACAAGCCCGGGAGAAGCTACACATTTATAGACAGCTTTGATTGAATGTAGCAATAAAGCTGAAAGTGCCCGAAACCAGCGGCTTGGTTTTCACAGTGCTGCATGTTATGGTGGAATGGCACTCCCTGTTGAACACATGGCTTGAGTTTCAGCTTTCCAGAGTGTGGCCAGGCATCGCATGAGCCTCAAACACTCAAAGCTCCTAATATGGAGCTCATTAGGAATCAGGATCACTCCACAGAACTGGGCACTCCCGGCTGTCTTTACTGTGCACGCACGCACACACACACACGCACGCACGCACACACACACACACACACACACACACACACACACACACGCATATATACACTCTCACACACACACAAATATACACTCACACACACATACATACACACACAAATACACACGCACACACAGACACACACGTACACACACACAGACACACAAACACACACTCCCTACAGTTTGCTGTCAGTGAAGAGTAAATACACATAGTACAGAGCCGGGCATAGTTAATAAAGTACAGGAGAATATGTTTCAACACCTTTACAGTTCAGCTCAGTTACATTGCTGTAAGTAATATTGGCCCTTGGTCTACAATGCAACTGTATAACACTGTAATATTACAGCATGTTGCCGTGTAGTAGTAAACTATACTGCACATTTTATTACAGTGCAATCCAGCCAAATTGTCATACAGGAGCCTACAACACAGCTGTAGAAAAATGGCATAAAATGGCATATTGGACAGTCTGACTCAGAACACTGGCCACATTTGCTCTAATATAAATTCTTTATAATACCTGGGGGGGGGGGGGGGGGGGGGGCGCACACTGTAATCTCACATATATCATTTTGACAAGTATTTCAGTAGACAAGCTGTCAAAAGTACAGACTATCCATCAGGGGGAATGATAAGATGAATTTGTATTGGGCGGTTCTGACTTCCTGTTTATTTAGCCAGCTGTTGAATCTCTGGTATTTTGACAGACGTCTTTTGAACATACATTTTCTCATCTCGTCATAAAATAGCTGATAAGCGCTCTCTGACAGCACAGAGATTTTCATATGAAATTCAAAACAATCTTATCTCTAAAAACAACATATTTAGTTAGGATACAAGTTCTTTACTCCACTTCCCTTGTTACGACCGTGGTTTCATTCTTATACCTCAAGGTCTAGACTGTAGACCAGAGGGAGAAATGCCACATGCCCTTATTTGGTCATGCAGACTGTAATTTGGCAGTCTGCTACATAGCTCTGAGAGCACACTCTGACCTCCGGACCACACTGAAAGGTGTAACAGCGGCATCTATAGGAGAGAATGTGTCATTACCATTAGTGAAAAAACAGAAAAAAACTGTGTGTCTATAAAATATTGATATAAATAAGGTTTCAACAAATATCATTCTGTTGTAAATTGCACTTAACGTAGCCTCATGGAGTCCCTGTCTCAGTTCTTTGCTCTGTTCAGTGTTAATAAAGAGTGTAAACTACTGCCAGCTTGTCTTGGTGAATGCTCAGAGATTCCACTTTCTGCCTACTATGATGTTAGTGGGAACAGTGAGTCTGAAAGCCAAAATCGTTCTGTTCCAGGCAGGAATGTGAGGGAGAGATCTAGCACAGACACATCAGACTCAGAAAGTTTTTGTGTTTTCGGGTGCTAACAATGACAAAACAATGACTTCTCATCACTCATTTGAAACTCTTTATTTTCAGGGAATACAAAAAATACTTTAGAGACCAGATAAATATCTTACATACAGCATCATTTTTCATGTTCATATTTATTATCATCATTATTATTATTATTATTATTATTATTATTGTCACTATTTAAGCCTGTTAAAGAAAGCCCTACCTCTATTAAAACAAGTGCGCTAGTACATTTTTTCAGCTCTGTTAAAAGAGACCACACTTTTAAACCACACAGCTCAATATCTTCATTTCACTTATTACTTTAAAAACATCATATGTAGTGGTTGTTCCGAGAGAAAAAAAAAAGATATATTCATGGACTCTTGCTTGAGAGAGACTTACTGGGAATATTACTCACATTAAGTTTCATGAGTTTAGAGACATCTTAATTATGGAGTACAGAAGAGAGTCCTATTTTTGTCCTAGTTATTAATACAACATATGCACTTGGTAATGTTTTATAACACCAGCCAGACTTCTGTCACTTGAATTTTGAGGCAGGCAGTTTAGGGGCCAGCCAAGGCAATGCATCAGGCCCCATTAGGTAGAGCGTGGGACAGTTATATGACCAAAATCGGCCAATGGCTTTCAGGTTACGCCTAGAATAGAAACTATGTTGTCTGGACCCAAGAAGACAAGTACAGAAATACAGGATATAGGATTTAGAATATCCAGTTGAACTTGTGAGGCCCAGACAAACTGTTTTTCCTTTGTTTTTGTACCACACACTATAAGGCACAATGCAGTTTGATGAAAGAGCCGGTGACTTCTTGATCACACATAAAATCATAATTCATAAATCTTTTTCTCACTTCTTCCTCTTATAATTCATTTAGAGTCATCTGTAGAGTTCTTCTTATGCACTTACAAAGATTACTGGACTTCCTTACAGAAGAAATAACTATATTTTTTCTATGTTTCATACCTAACTCGTGGTATTTGCAGAGAGGAATACATTGAAATACCAAGAACGTCAGTGCATTCTACTCAAAGCTCAAAGTGCTGTGTAGTGTCTCATTTTATTTCCTGCAAGCCATGCATGGACAGCTGTCAGATATCCTCTTCACTAACAAATGCTTCACAGAGCAGAGAGAAACAAATGTTTAGATGATAAACAAGCTAGAGTTAAATGAGTCTCTTTCATCAGCACATTATGGATAAGTCAGCTGTGGACACCAATCACCACAGTGGCCTGAGGGCATGTGACCTAAGGAGAATTTCTTCATTGGAGGAAATCTCTTTAGGGGAAAAATGACAGTCATCTCAGATGTGTGTAGTGTTGCTTAGACGTGTGTAGAACAAGATTTTCTCCTCAGACTGAGTTCTTGACAGGAGCCTGGACATTGTCATGTAAACTGAGGTTGATATGCAAGATAAATTGGAGACAAAGAGAAAAAAACATTAGAGGATATGCAAATGCAGCCTGCTGTGGTAAGGTAGTGTTGGCTACATGTAGGTTTGTGGATTATATATAAATGTGAGCGAGTCTGTGTGTGTGTGTGTGTGTGTGTGTGTATGTGTGTGAGCACTGGAGTAAAGGGTAAGCATTAAAGCAGCATTATCCTTTTTACTGAAGTGCTTAAAAACATTTTTACAGTACTTCATTTTTTCTAATACTTATGCATTTCAGTTTCTTGTAAATATTGTATTGTATTTACTCCAACACCTCCCTGACTTTAATTTTTTATATATATATATATACACACACACACACACACACACACACACATATATATATACGTGTGTGTGTGTGTGTATAATCCCATCCCTATAGTATGGAATACAATATGTAGAACTCCATAGGCAGTAACCGGGGGTGGGGTGTTATCAGAAAATGTGTTATTTAAGTGAAATACAAGTAGTGTAAAAATGCACTTAAATATTTAGATATACGTTTGTGTGTGTATGACAGCTGGCAGAGACAGGACGGATGGAAAAAAAAGGATCATGAGGCATACTTTCATTAGATATGAAGTTAGTCAGGGAAAGAGAAATACCATATATAACAAACTGATAACTGCCTTTGTTTAAACTACTCTTCTGCCACCCAGTCACACTGAAAACACAAACAGCTATTCACACAAAGCATTTGGCATTTTTTTCTGACTAATCAATAGCACAGCATAGCATATCCACAGCTTACTCTGACTATAATCTAAATACTGTTATTTAGGCATGAATCTCCATGTGTTCTTAACCACTTTGACCGGAATAGTTCTGTTATTGCAGCTCAGCTATTGGCTGACACAAACCCTTACTGAAGAACATTAAGGAGGGGTGTTTTTTTTTTTTACAGAATTAAAGAAACATGTTCCTTTATGAATTGTCTCAGATTATGCGTTAGGTATCAGTCGTCACTAGGCCGTATGTGACTTACTTCTTAAAAAAGAGAAAGTATCCAGGTGTGTGTATGTGGAGTGTGTAGAGTAGGTTGCAGATTTAGGGATGTTTTTAGTACATGTGTCATACAGACATACCGATAGATCCAGGACGAGAATGATCATATGATAAATTATCACAGCCCTGGAATACAGCTGCAAGATAATGGTCTGCATTCAGGTAAGGTTAAATCACACACACACACACACACACACACACCATAGACGATCACTGATATGTCTATGTCACTCAGGGCCTCTAACTCACCCAGACTCTGTTAGAGCCCTGTTAGAGAGAAGCAACAAGTCACAGGCCTGCTACTCTCTGTGAAATGAACAACCAATCAAATCATCTTCATATAACCAATCACAGGCGTTTGCTTCTTCTTTTTGACATGGAAACTCAGATACAGCCACTCAGATAAAGTCCAGCCTAACTGGACCGCCCTCACACAGGCATACCCGTCTATGAGAGGAGAGGTCAAACCACAGATCTAGGCCCCACCCCCCTGTGAGGAGCAGCCAGTCACAGACAAGAACACCGCCCACTTGTCTTTTGTCACGTCCAGTTAAGTTCTTATGCATATGACTGTGTGTGTGTATGTGTGTGTGTCAGTGTTCAGCTCTGGTCTTCACGTAGTTCGCTGGGTAGGAACTTGTACTGCTGCTGTCTGATCTGGGCCAGTTTTTTGCGGGCCTCCTCCAGCTCTCTCTCTTTCCGCAGCATCTCCTCCTGAGCCGCGATGATCTAAAGATGGGAAAAAACAGTCAGCCACGCCTTTCACAGTCACGCCCATACTCAAACAACACTTATGATTCATAAATGAACATAAATGAAATGACCACTGTCAAAAAACAACAATGACAACAACAACAACAACAAAAAACATGCTGAACAATACACTGTACTGTTGTTCTATGATAGTGTATAATACTGCAGTAGAATAATCTTTACTGAAATCAATAAAGTCATTGTAAGCAAGCTGTACCAACAGACCAGCATTTGAAGGGTTAATTTCTATCCCCCTCTATGAAAGGGCAGAGTGATGACACTGCAGTTTATAGTTTTAAAAATATTATAACCGAAGGACAAAACCTTTTTTCCTCCCCAGAGTGATTTGTGTTAGAGTGAATCTCTGGAGTACATTTAAATCCTTTTATGTGAAACGTATAATTAACATAACTGAGCAGTCATAAAAAAATGGGAGGGAATTTCTGAAATGTGAGTCCAGAGAACGTATCTTGTTATTTTCTTATGAGGGGAGCTGTGGCGGATTTGTGTGACAGCGAGTGTGGATCAGAACCGGACCACTTCAGGGAACACAGCACAGTCAGAAATGTTCCTCTGTGAAGAGAAATTGGCTCTACTCTCCTCTCTTACAAACGCACAGTCCCTTACAGACATACACACACACCTCAACAGACACACACACACAAAATACACAAAACAGGCATAGACACAAACAAATGAGGGCACGCACACCCACATGCATACATACATGCAGACACACGCACACACTCAGACACGCACACACACACACTCACACACGCACACATACGCACACAAACACACTCACACAGGCACACACACGCACACACTCACACACACACATGTGCGCACACACATCACCCTCTCAGTGGGGATTCTGTTTCAGGTTGACTCTCCAGATGAGCATAAAAAATGGTGGGTAAAAAAGCCCAAGGCTTTGACTGGGCCAGCATCTCCTCTTCAATTACTCTGCATCTGGCTCCACATAAAACACATTAGGCAAAAGGACCAGGCCTTTGGTGAAATGAAAGAATGCAAGCACATCTCAGGGTACTCCCTGTGAAAGCAGCTGCAGATTCTTGGAAAACCACTGTATGGAAACACAGCTGATTTCTAGTTTTATCTGCCGGGGGCCAAACTAAATGCCGAAGCATGGCCTGCTTCATCAGGACCCGGTCAGTTCTGCGGGTCTTCAAAACGCAGAGTTGGCGTTTCTATGACGAGCTGTCATGGAGAAGACTCACCTGTGCGATTCCTCCGACAAATTTAGTCTTCACGACCACGCTGTCGTCGTCTGCCTTGTCAAAGGCGGCCTTCTGCGCTGCCTTCACCAGGTTGTCTGACGCCCTCTTCACTGCGTTTCCAGCCGCCTGACAAACCCCCCCCGCCCCAAAAAAAATCCCCATTACATCAAACACTTACTCACTGACACACCCTCAGTACTGACCAACAGAGCTGTAACCAATGACACTAATAATGTGTTTAAACCACAGCCCCCTATAACAGGTTACTAATAAATGCATTGGACTCTGCAACTCATTAGAAAATGCATTAGAACTGTTATGAATGTGAACATTTACATGCAAAATAAAATGAGATGTCAATTGCTATGCAGTGCATCAGTACGCACGTGACATCTTTTTCATTAAGTAGCTCCTTTATGTTATACGAGCACCTTACTTACCTTTTTTGGAGTGTTAATTTCCCTTGTTGCTTCATACAGATGTAAAACTTTTAACGGCATATAAAGGGACAACGTTTTGCTCTCTGTGTGTTATTTTATATTTTTACCTTTTCCCAGGGAAGAGAGTGAGTGAGGGAGGAAGAGTTACCTGCAGTCTCTTCATGGCCTCCGAGTCCTGGTCGGCTTTGACCTTACAGGCGACCAGCAGCTGCGCCGTGGATGCCGCCACCTGTTTGGCAGAAGAGATGAGCTTCTCCTCGCTGGCGTGGCCCTGTACCGAGGCGTTGGCAGCCTCACACAGGTTACTGGTTGCAGCTGCCACCATGCGAGCCTGGAGGTTAAAAAAAAAAAAGAAACACGCAAACAATCGTCAAGGTCATTTCTGCATACAAACATTAACACTGTGAGTATATATGGTATACATATATATGTGTGTGTGTGTGTGTGTATATATATATACA
This sequence comes from Chanos chanos, assembly GCF_902362185.1. Classification (NCBI taxonomy): domain Eukaryota; kingdom Metazoa; phylum Chordata; class Actinopteri; order Gonorynchiformes; family Chanidae; genus Chanos; species Chanos chanos. The sequence continues at coordinate 36,696,566 of NC_044496.1, forward strand.
CACACACACACATTTATATATGGGGTATAAATTTTAAAATCATGTCATTCTGAAAACATCAAAATTTTGTACCATTCAGACTGTAAATATTCCTCTCATTTTGTAGCTACTGATAGTTGTGATTAGAGAAGAATGAAACTCACAGCTGATATTAATCCTTGAGACCACTGGCCGTCATCCACGGCGTTGGCGGGGATAGAACCCACCTGAGGAAACACAAGCACACACAGACACACACACGTGTCACATATGAAAGTGATTCACTTTCTGTACAATTTACAGTGTGAACCCCACGCCTGGCTTGCTGAAATAAAAAGATGTGGAACTTGGAAAAGTACAAAGACAGTTGCTGTTTACAGTTGTTCTGAAGACATAATTTATCTTCAGTGCTGTTTCTTTCGGAAGCTCACCTTGCCTTGGGTCACTAGCTCCCTCTGAGCGGCTGAGGCAGATTTGACCAGAGCGCTGGTTGCCGCGGCGATGGATTTGGCTGCCTCTAAAATCTGCTCCTCAAAGTCCAGAGATTCATCCGCTTGCTGAAAACAAAAAATCATGATCATGATCTATCTTTCATAACAATTTGCCATTAAGAGCTTTGTCCTAGGGAAGATGGAATGATGCCCCCAGTGAATGACAAAAAGTGATGTTTATTTTTTAGTTTGTCAAAGCCGTCGTTGAAGGTTGATGGAGTAAATGAGTCAAACCTGATGGAATATTCTTTGAGCAAACCCCTATGAAAATAATTTTTTTTTTGTATTGTTTTGGTTTTTTTTGTTTGACACAAGCACACATTCATAATGGGCCGTGTATATCCTGTATATCTTCTGACATGCAAAGATTAATCTATGAATTCACCCGAGGCTCCTTGACAGTGCCCTCTTGTGGCACAGAGAAGCAACTGCATACTTCACATCCCATGCCACTGCTCAAGAGAGAAACCTTCACCACGATTCTCCAGGTCCCAAGGTGTGCAGTTTGTTAGAGCCCAACCTTTGCACAAAATCATTTGCAAAAGGTTTTTTGTGAAACTGCCACAACACTCGGACACTCACACACACACTCACGCACAACATACATACACCCATAGCCACACACACACACACACACACACACACACACACACACACACACGTGTGTCTGGAGACAGGGCGGGACACTGTAGGAATATGTTTGATATATAGTTGGACAGAAATAACAACCTAATATATCAAACATATCAGACAGAGGCCTGCAGAGAAGGCTTCCAAGTCTACCAGCCCACAGGGAGAGACACTGAGCCATGCTGGGGTAGGAGAGGCCCATCGACTGATGGATGGAGGAAAGGAGGGTCTACAAAGGGGGAGAAAGACAGAAATGGAGGGAAGAGAGAAGGAGAGAAGGAAGGGATCCTCTGCATGTGATGTCCACTCCCATCAATGGAGTGTTTATCACCTGTACAACAGTATCTGGTACACTTTTCTCCATAAAACACTGGAAAGTGAACATATAAAGGCTTAAACTTGTTGATTACACATTACATACACTCACTTTCTCTATGCCTGGTGTGGAGACTGTTCACTAATCAAATCAGCTGAGAAGTTTATTTATGTTTACTGGGAGGACTGGAAATATATCCAATTAAAAAGACTGGGAATCTCTGCTTAGTTCTGCTCCAGTGAGAGAAGGGTATTCCACACAGTTACATTCCACAGTTCGTCAGACAATTCAAACCAACACACTGTGAAAAGTTAGAAATGTTTGAAATGTAGAGAGAGACAGAGACAGAGACAGAGAAAGAGAGATACTAGAAGCTAATTCTTGTCCCAGCACAACTATCTGAAACAGTGTACTACACTCACAGTGAATCATCAAAAAAGGTTGTTTTCCCCCCCAGTATTCTAGGGTGCATCTGGCTAACATAATCAAATAATCCAGCTAAGGATAAACAGAGTGGTTCCATTAGACTACTTTACACTAGCAGTATTGACTGACAGGAGTTGACAAGAGGTGGGAGGAGAAGCTGATTTATAGTTGGTATTTTAGAAGAAGAAGTGTTGTGACACTCTGTGTTTAGAACAGATGGATGGCACAATAAAGCCAAAGAACTCACTGTAGAACGTGTTGATTTTCTCACTCAAGAGGAGCTTCAGACATATCAGCTTAACTTTGAGCTCACACCAAGATATGAAAAGATTCAAATACCATGGCACAAAGTCCCAAGCACAGTAAACACACAGACAGACAGACAGACAGACAGACACACCTGACAAACGAAGACAGGTGGGAGATTTGAGGATGGTAGCATTAGCTCATAATGTCATTTCTGTCTGGGACACACAGAAGAGACCATGCACACATTTTTTTTGCTAGACCGGTTATCTCTAAAGCTCTTCAAATAGCAAGGGTGTAGAGATTTCCTGTGCCTTTGTAGATTTGATCTGACACACACGCACACACACACACACTGGAGGACAGTTCTTGATCTCCTGGGGCCTCATGTACAAAACCTGGAGTAGAATACTAAAACACAGCGTACGCACAAAGCTGGAAAGCTTTCACTGCATAGCCTCTAAGAGGCGCCAACGGACAAAAACCATTAGAAATGTGTGTACGCCAGACATGAAGTTGGCGTGGAGGAACGTACATTCTCACATTCATTTCACTCTTCATACATCTGACCGTTAGCGTGAAAGATGGCGTACACACCTTTTTTGTGCATATGCAACGTTTGTACATGAGGCCCCTGATGTTTGTCAGGCTCACCTTCTTGGCAAACTTGGCAAGCTTATATCAGTCCCTCTGAACAATACAAACTGAATACTCTGCTTCCTTTTCCATAGCTGGGAGAACCAAACTGGTGGCTACAAAGCAGCATAGCAATGACAGCTGAGGAGGCTGTTACCCCAAAGCCCTTCCTCAGTTTGTTCAGCCCATGTTACCTTTTCAGACAGACTCAGTGGCAAGGTTATTAGGTACACCACCGCATCACTTCAAGAGAACTACATCTGTCGAGAGCGAGTCATGTGATCATAGTGTACTATATAAAGTAGGCAGATAGCTACTGTTCCAAAGGATGTTAGAATGGGGAAAAATGAAAGCTTGTCTAGGGTTTAGTGAGAATGGAGTGACATTCAAAAAACCCAGGTATTCGCAGCCCCATGAGCGAAAATGGCTAACGGACAAGATACGTTGAAGGAACGTTGCAAGAATCGAACAAAGAAATATGGCTTATCGGAACACACAGCTCGTCTGTGCTTGTCATAATTGGATTATAGCAGAATGAGACCACACAGGTTTCCCAGACATGCTAACTAAAAACAACAACAAGAAACTCATTTGGGGCAATGTTATCAAAGACACTGAAGAAACCAGGAGTAGAAAAACATTGCCTGGTTTGACAAATCCTAGTTCCTGTTATTTTCCTGGATCTGGCATAAGCAGCTTGAGTCCACAGACCCATCCTGCCTGGTGTCAAAGGTACCAGTTAGCATCTGTGGTGTAATGGTGTGTTGTTGTGGAAATTTTCTCCTGGCATACTTAGGTCCCTTGACACCGAGGCACATCTGGAGATGTGTCCCTTCATGGCTACAGCCTAACCTTCGTCACAAAGACACTAACGGCAGGAGAATGTACCATGTCACAAAACGTCCAGTGCCTCGAAACAGCTTCAGGACCATGACAGAAAGTTCACTTTATTTAAGCAGCCTCCAGTCTTCAGAGCTGAACACAACAGAACATCTGAAGAGTGGAGACGGAAACAAGCTGCCCACGACATGAAAGCACCGCCGTCCAGTCTGCAGTGACGGCGTGAAGTCTCTGTGTGTGAGAACAAACGAAATGTTTCTGAGGAATGAGTTTGATAGCTTGTACAGTCTATGCTTCAGAGAAGCCAGGCTAGTTTTGGAGGAAATGGGCTTCTGACCTGATACTTGACAGGTGTACCTGATAAACTAGCCACTGCTAACGTTTGTGGTAAGGAGCTGAAAAATACTTAAGAGTGTGTTTTTGTTTGTGAACTCTTGGCGAGAGGTGGATTAGTGTACCTTAGGTTTGGCTTTGTATTTAAGCTGTTAAACTGGCTTTTGTACCTTGGGTTTGGCTCTGGGTTTAAGCTGTTCCAGTTTCTTGGCGGCTGCTTCGATGGACGCCGCAGCCCCCAGCAGCTCCGTCTCGGCGATGACGGTGGGGTCCTCGGGGTCCACCCACTCTGAGCCTGCGGGGGTAGGGGTGGGAGTGGGGGTGGAAGTCGAGAAACTCAGTCAACGGCAGAGAGAAAACCAGACACGCAACACACTGCTCTCCCAATCATGCATAACACCAGCATTTCCCACTTCATCTCCATGAAGCCCTGTACTCTCTCTGTTTCCCTATGTCTCGCTCTCTGTTTCCCTGTGTCTCACTCTCTGTTTCCCTCTCTCTCTCTCTGTTTTCCTATGTCTCACTGTCTGTTTCCCTCTCTCTCTCTGTTTCCCCATGTCTCACTGTCTGTTTCCCTATGTCTCACTGTCTGTTTCCCTATGTCTCACTGTCTGTTTCCCTCTCTCTCTCTCTGTTTCCCTATGTCTCACTGTCTGTTTCCCTCTCTCTCTCTCTCTGTTTCCCTATGTCTCTCTCTCTGTTTCCCTATGTCTCACTGTCTGTTTCCCTCTCTCTCTCTGTTTCCCTATGTCTCACTGTTTGTTTCCCTCTCTCTCTCTCTCTGTTTCCCTATGTCTCCCTCTCTATTTCCCTCTTTCTCTCTATCTCTGTTTCCCTCTCTCTCTCTGTCTCTGTGTTCAAAACCAGTGCTAACACACATAATTCAACTCATCCACGGATCATCAAGTCTTCGCTCAACTGAATCAGCTGTGTCAGTGGTGGTTTAAGCTAAAGTTGCTGAGGGAAGTGGAAAGGCCTCTAGGAACAGATTGGAAAACACTACATTATGCAAGTAACTAAAACAAAAAGCACAGGACAGAAGTGGATTTCTCTAAAGAACTCTATCTCACAGTGTACATTACTGTTCATTACAGTAAACAGCACTAGACACAGAGTAATCTGCAAGTCTGACAGAAAGCCCATCGCGCCATGATGAACATATAAAACACAACCCTCTGTAGCACTTAAGAAAGAAAAATGTTTTCTTCTCGCTGACAAATGGATACATCCTCAGTTTCATTTCGTGTCTTAAAAGTTTAAATGGAGTTTTTGGAGACACACTTTTTGATGGATCGCCCCTTCTCTTTCTAAGGCTTTTAAAGTCATGATAAAAATGAGGCTGTTTTTGAACAGCTTGCAAAAACAGATGGAGTGATGTTTGTGCGGATTATGTTGAACCATGGGGAATTCTACTCAGCCATTCTCAATCTCTCCCCCCCCCCCCTCCCCTCGATCTTCTGTTCCCGCTATTTGCCTAAGAAATGTGATACTGAAGATCAGCACACCCAAAGTCATACTTACCACCATCTGAGGGCAGAAGGGAAAAAGAAACAAGAGTATTACAGAGGTGAAACTGAGAGGCCCACACAGTCTCACTCACTCACTCACACACACAGGTGACATTACTGACTAGCCCGGGGAAGACACTTCCCATACCAAAGGCCTGTATCTATGCTGCTATGTCTGACAGAGAGTTTAGCTTAGAGGTTTTGTGGAGTTTTCTTCTCTTGTAAAACAGTCAGTGTTTCTTTTAAGATTCAGTAACTCACGTTATTATCTTTCTTATGAAAAGATATTACTCTTTTTTATCAGGTATGATCATAAAGCCACTTCTGCTTAACTGGGACAAGGGTGGATGATGTTATGAGCACCTTCAGTTTTACCCACGGAATAGGACAGATATCAATTTTCAGTACAGTGCTTAAAATAATAACTAATAGAAGCAAGATGACACATGCTTGTCAAAATCTGTCATTAAGCATTCATTCCACTGTCATAAGACTGACATACAGTCAGTCATTAGGCATTCATTCCACTGTCATAAGACTGACATACAGTCAGTCATTAGGCATTCATTCCACTGTCATAAGACTGAAATACAGTCAGTCATTAAGCATTCATTCCACTGTCATAAGACTGACATACAGTCAGTCATTAGGCATTCATTCCACTGTCATAAGACTGACATACAGTCTGTCATTAGGCATTCATTCCACTGTCATAAGACTGACATACAGTCTGTCATCAAGCATTCATTCCACTGTCATAAGACTGACATACAGTCAGTCATTAGGCATTCATTCCACTGTCATAAGACTGACATACAGTCAGTCATTAAGCATTCATTCCACTGTCATAAGACTGACATACAGTCAGTCATTAGGCATTCATTCCACTGTCATAAGACTGACATACAGTCAGTCATTAGGCATTCATTCCACTGTCATAAGACTGACATACAGTCTGTCATTAAGCATTCATTCCACTGTCATAAGACTGACATACAGTCAGTCATTAAGCATTCATTCCACTGTCATAAGACTGACATACAGTCAGTCATTAAGCATTCATTCCACTGTCATAAGACTGACATACAGTCAGTCATTAAGCATTCATTCCACTGTCATAAGACTGACATACAGTCAGTCATTAAGCATTCATTCCACTGTCATAAGACTGACATACAGTCAGTCATTAGGCATTCATTCCACTGTCATAAGACTGACATACAGTCAGTCATTAGGCATTCATTCCACTGTCATAAGACTGACATACAGTCTGTCATTAAGCATTCATTCCACTGTAATAAGGCTGACATACACACTGTCATGACATGTCTCCCACAATGGATACACTCCACATGCATCCCTCAAATACACTGGCTTTAGTGGTGTGTCAGATAAATGTTCTGTGTGTGTGCACGCGCGCGCGTGTGTGTGTATGGGTTTGGTGGCTTCACCTTTCATGGCCTCAGCTGTCTGGATGAGTTCAGAGACAGAGGCAGCCACTCTTTTAGACAAGACCACCAGGTGCTGCTTCTGCTCCGCTGTGGGCCTCTGCAGTACCTGAACACACAGCACAGAGAGACGGGTCAGAACACACACACACACACACACACACACACACACAGCACGGAGAGACGGGTCAGAACACACACACACACACACACACACACACACACACACACACACAGCACGGAGAGACGGGTCAGAACACACACACACACACACACACACACACACAGACAGACATACAGACACACAACAAAGAGAGAGGGGTCAGAACACACACACACAGATCAGAGAGAAAGCGAGAGAGAACACACACAGACAGGACAGGATGAATCTGAGGCCACCTGTAGGACATGTTCCAGCAGGTCGACATATCCGCTGGTGCACTCTGCTCCGTACTGCAGAGCTCTGTTCCTCACATCCTCCCCAACCTCCTGGTGGTATGCAGCTTGCTGAGGAGGAAACCCAACACAGTACAACACTTTACTACCACAAAGTATCAGCACTCTCCAACCACTATCAGTTAACTTATTACAAACCCATTACTGACAACACTCTCACAGCAATAACACCAGTAACTTCACTTAAACCCCTTTCACACATGCACTGCAACCCTAAAATAATCGGGATTCTAACCGGCGTTTATTCTACAAGCCCCACAGTACAAACTCCGTTTTCTCTTCGTTTTGGTCCATGTGTGAATAGAGCGCATTACAATCCGGAGTACGCACAGCGAGCAAGTGGGCGTGTTGATGCCGTTTCTAACATGCGACTGGTGCGAAACCGGAAGAATACAAACATCCGAGGGTGGAGTAGGGTCATTTATACGAAGACGCCAACAAAAATGTCTAACTGGAGGGAGGATGAGATTTGGGAACTTCTGTCGGTAAGGGCTGACGCCTTGGCCGCCTTTTTCGATGCGTTGTAAACAAAACACTGCGATTTTCGCACAGTACTTTTTGCATCATGTCCTGCCTCCTGTACGCTCTACCCAGATGCCACCCCTCGTCTAAACCAAACGGAGTATTTCGAGTAGGTGAGAACGTGTCTGACACTGACACAGTCTCCTATTGTGCACTACATGTGTGAAAGGGCAACTTTGGACAGAATGTGAACCTGATTCTGCGGACATAGTCCATAGTGCATATGTAAAAACAGCTTTAGATACAACATCAATACTGCTCAAGCACTTACGTATCAAATGCAGCGATATATCAAGCACTATGCCCCTAACACCAGTAATATACCAATACTACTCAAATTACCTCCACACCAATGCCATCCCATTACCTACACATACGGAGTATCAGACCAGTTACATTTTTCCAAGTGTCACACAGAGTATCAGTCCTGCTAGATCAACACAGTCCTATTATCCACACACAGGGAATCTGTCCTGTTATATCAACACAGTCCCATTGTCCACACACAGAGTATCAGTCCTGTTCTACTGATACTAGTTATAGTGAAACACCTGCTCTGTCAATGCCTGTGAGGACCTTTGACATTCTGCTTTGCCAAAATTCTGTCATATTCAGATACATATGACACAGAACCCTGACTGTCTGGTGTGGGAATTTACCATCCTCCGTGACTCAAAGTGACACTGAGATACTGTGATATGGAGCAAACCAAGTGTGCTCACAGTGAACCACTGAGTGTGTGCCATAGTGATACAAGGTAAGAGAGTGACCGAGTGTGTGTGTGTGCCCGCGTGTGTGTGCGCCAGTGTTAATTTTGGCAGGTAATTTCGATTTAGTCTTAGTTTTAGTCTTTTGACTAAAATACATATTTGTTTTTGTCATATTTTAGTCATTTGATCAGTATTAGTTTTAGTCTAGTTTTAGTAAATGAAAACTAGACAAGTTTTAGTCACATTTTAGTCAATTTGCATTTTTTTAAAATTAAATCAGAGCAGTGATTTCATGAAGCACACAGATATTCTTAGGCTTGCTATAGGTATGCACAATTAACGTTACCAAGTCAAATGAACAAGAACACATAGCCATCTGCTCCTAGCTAACAAAGTTAAGCCTTTAAGTTGATTTTGATAGAAGTTTAACTTTTTTTTAATCATTTCTTGGCGGCGCCTCTTCAAATACCTCTTGAGGTTTGAGGTATTTTTCCAATCGATTGTGCACCCACATTGTTTGTGTTTTACTTTCAGTTGTATTATAGCTAAAATGAGTCACAAATCTGTTCTTTCTCTTCTTCAGAGAGTAGCCATGATATGAGTTGCCAACACTGTTGCCAGATTAACGTATTTTGAAGGAAATTATCGTACACGAGTCATAACCAAGAGAACAAATAAGTGTAAATACGTAATTTCAGAAAACACGTATTCACTGAGATGAATGACTTTTTGACACCGCTGACAAGCCCCATTGTTTAAAGACAAACTTTGCCGCTCTCTTGTCCTCACCTTCCTGTTCAGCATCCTTTTTTTTTGCTGTTTTCACGTGGATGCAGTAGTAAGCTATGGCTAGTGCAAACTCTCTTTATATGAGCAGGCACTTATTTGACGAGCTCATTTAACTTGCAATATTATAATGATAATTGCATTTCACTGGGTAAATATAGTACTGGCCTGTAATTTACTGCAGTCAGTATAAAATACCCCAAACTTCTGACTTGTAAAGATTTGATTAATGGTTAACGACAAAAAAAAAGTTAACGACATTCGTGCCGGTGAGTTATTCATCATAACAAGAATGATTGGCTGGAAGGAGTGTGAGAGGAGATGCGTAAACACCGACGTAAGATCCATATTTGACTATCCTAATCGTGTCAGAAAAAAGATTAAAATGAGACAGCCTATCCTGATTACAACTACTAATGCTAAGTGTCACAAAATCATCCAATTATCGTACATTATGGGACTTTTGGCTGGTTGCCAGGTTAAGGTTAGTTAAAATGTTTAATGTTCGATTTTCAGAGGAGGGAGGCTATAATTTATTGTCCATTCGTCTGTCTCTGACATTATTGTTTAGAATTCGTAAATGAAAACGGTAATATATTTCGTCTCAGTTTTTATTTTCAAAGGTGCATGTTTATTTAGTTATCGTCTCATTTTCGTCGTGGAAAAAAGTTCGTTGATGAACATTTTTCGTCACAGTTTTCGTCGACAAAATTAACAGTGGTGTGTGCATGTTTCTGTGTGTGTGTCTTTGTGTGTGTGTTTGTGTAGGCTTTGGCAGAGCTTTGTGGATTGGCACCTTGCAGGCCATCAGCATGTCAGAGATGGCTTTGCGACTCAGGTTGGCAGTAGCGATCACATCTTCCTGCTGGGTGGAGTTGCCCGCGGCGACAGCTTTGGCCGTGGCTGTGGTGATGCCCTTGATTATGCGGATGAACTCCTCGGGAGTGGTGGATTTTTCTGGAACGTCCTTGGACTGGAAAACCTGTGTTATAAGACATTACCAAATTGCTGTAGTGAAAACATACTGATGCTTTGTCTACAACAAAGTGAATTTCATAAAAGCACTGCTACATGTGATGCAACACAGAGTGAGGCATCAATAAAAATTCATAAAAGGCCCCGAGACTCCTGATTGCCTCTTCTGAGTGCAGTTGGAGGGGGGGGGGGCAGGGGGGGGGGGCGGGGGGAGGCTGGGGCACTTTGCATTTATATGAGAGAGTCTGAGCGTAAACATGTGTAACTGAATGTGTCTCTCTCCTGTGTGTACAATGTGTGTGTGTGTGTGTGTGTGTGTGTGTGTGTGAGCATGTTTGTGTGTGTTTATTGTTTATGTATGTGAATGATGGAGGTTGTGCAAGTCTCTGTGTGTGTGCATGAGTGAGTGTGTGTGTGTGTGTATCAGAAACACAGCATGAGTGTGTGTGTGTGTGTGTGTGTGTGTATTATTAATGGTTCTTTAATAGCATGCTAAATGGAGATGTTTGGCTTGGCTCTGTCTGCAGTGGTGCGGCAGTCTAACTGGGCTCTGCGGCTAATAGAGCTGAAGTCAGACTGTCTCTTTAGGGAACACTGATAAAACACTGATAAGCATTAGCACTAAATCACAGCAAAGGAAAAAAAAAAACCCAAAAAAACAACAAACAGCAGAAAACACACCCCTCCCTTCCCCCTTTCCCTCCGTCTGCCACAAAACTTTGATAAAAGTGATGGCTCACCCCAGGAGCTCAGAACCATGTGGTCAACAGCAGGTGTACAACACACACACACACACACACACACAGCTTCTCAACCTGCTGCCACATACCACTGGTTCAGCTCGATGGACAATACTATGTGTAAGCATCAGCTGTGGGTAATTAGGTTAGAAATAATTGATACTAATTCATGCACATTTTGTAATTCTATTAGCATAATTTAATTATCATCAGAAGAAACATACATAACTGACACATCCATTCTCAAAAGGGTGCCTCACATTTTTCCAGGCCAAAGAGAGAAGTGGGTATTTAGAGGGCTGACATGACTAAGCCACTCTGTGTGACCTTCACACGAGCAGAATTACAGGTCCCTGACTCATCTGAACATCAAAATACATGTTACTGGACTCACAGCTATATGGAAAGTGCATATCTTTAACTAAATGTAATGTCTGCATTAGCAGTGTTATAATAATTATCAAAAAAATACTACACTTCATAAAATTCTAAAATCTACACATATAGAAATTTCTCAAAATAGTCTTTATGCAGCTGTTAGGTAAATTTATAGTTACTGAAAAATTTCATAGAAAATATATATGGCTTAACTTCATTTTTGACGTCCTTAAATTACTCTGTCATGTTGAGCGGCGTGTAAGTAGCATGTGGCACACATACCGTTAACTCCTGTTTGATGCACTCGATGGCGGCCTCCAGAGCTCTCGTCCCGCGAGTAGCCTCGTCTTCCACGGCCTTGACAGTCTTCAGCAGAGACGTGACGTTTGTCACCATCACCTGAACACAGCGCAGGAGAGCCAATGAGACGATCCCTAGACACGCTATACTCTTATGGGCATCTCAGGCAGCAGAAACCGTCTCAATGTCAGGTATTCATTCATTCATTCAACAAAAAAAGAAAAAAAAAAGACTTGCACTTGAGCTGTGACTGGTACTGTCCAAGCAATGGGCAACTGTTAATATTCAGATATCAAAACTGCTTTCTTCGTTCATCAGATACGATTCTGAGATAGGAAATGGCTGATGTCACTTTTCTGTGAGACAGCAAAGTGCTGAACGCTACTGTCATCATACAGCAGGCTTGACTGAGATAAGGCCTGAGTGTTTTCAGTTGGTTATCCAGCTTGTACCAGTTTTCAAATTTTATACTAAAAGTTTCGGGCTAAAGCTAAGAGAACTGGACAAGTGGATAAGTGACCAAGAGACAGTCCGTGAAATTCACTCTGTACTGATCAATCACAGCCAGCAGATGGTGCTGTTATCAAGATCGGGTTTTGTCCTGGCCTGGGTGGGTGGGTGCTTACAGGGGAACCCTCAAAGCAAAAAGAAAAAAAAAGAGACATTCAGGCATTCTCTTTGCGAAGCCGACACACGGTCATTTTGATGTGCCGCTCTGAGATAGGACCCAGTGCTTCTGAGAAACGGAGGTGCCAAGGGGGTTAAGAAGAAGCCCCCATTTGGAGGTCACCATATGCTCTTGGAATGCAAACAGTCTGTGGTCAGATTACAAAACAAGTCCTGATTAGGTTAAAAGCCTTAGAAATAAGAAAAAAAAACATTAAGCAAAACAGCTCCAGTTACATGCACGTACAGATTGATTTTTTATGGCTTCAGAACTAAACTGCTGTAATGTATAGAGGCTTGGAAACAGGTATGAAAACAAAGCTAATCTAAGAGGACCAATGTTTAAAGCTTAATATGATTAAGGTGAGCACAGCTTGTGTGTACACCTAAGATGAGTGAAAATCAGTGTGTGTGAGTGTGTGTTTAACTCAGTGCCAGTTCATATTTTTGTTTGATGGTCATAACAGAATACATGGAGTCATATTTAAAGAGACTGTCCAACAACTGACCAGAGAAAACTAGTTGAAAGAGGATATTTGAGAGGAAATGTCCAGTAAGAACTCCTGTTTTTAATTTCCTATCAGACAGAAATAGAGAGACAGAGAGAGAGAGAGAGAGCAAGAGAGAGAGAGAGGCGAGTGATTGTGTGTGTGTGTGAGAGAGAGACAGAGGTGAGGATGGGTATACAGTTCCAGTGCTGTGATCATACACAGCTTGGCTCTGTCCCCCACTGTGTATACTGTCACAAACAGTACAACCTCCAAAACTGAGCTGAGAGAGACAGAGACGGAATGAGAGAGAGAGAGAGAGAGAGAGAGAGAGAGAGAGAGAGAGCGCGAGCAACACATGGGCAAGAGGGCCTGACACTGTCAGATGCAACTGCCAAACAGGGCTCACCAACATGCTGGGTGAAGATGGCAGTACCTTTCACACACACACACACACACACACACACACACACACACACGCACGCTGTTCACAAGTGGCGGTGCTACACACGCACAGGACTGTGAGAGAGTCCATACAGGCTGTCTCCCACAGAGCTTGTACCTTGGCAGCACTCTTCAGCTGGTACATAGACGGGTCATCGGCCGCTTTTCCCGCTGCACACTTGGTCGCACCTATCAGCTCAGCCAGAGCCTTGGCAACATCCCTAACTGCATTAATGAGAACCACCTGACACGAGAGAAAAGAGGGGGGAGGGGGAAGGAAAGAGAGGAGGAGGGTGAAAGGGAGAAAAGGAATGAGAGAGAGAGAGAGAGAGAGAGAGAGATAAAATCAGTACCACAGGTAGCGTAGAGTACATTTATCAAGAACACCTGAAGATATGATCCAGGCTGGAGACGAGTTTCTTTTTCTTTTCTTTTCCTTTCATTTAATAGGGAGCGCATGAGTCCATCGTCCATTCAGGAGAGCTACAGTTCTATCAAAGCTCTGCTTTATCAGACACATGCGCGACAGAACAACTCAACAAAGAAGGAGAGAGCTGAGGACACACGGCGAGACTGCAGACACACACATTTAAGACCATGCTATCAGGAGTCAAGAGCTCTCCGTAAGACCCAGGCTCGAATTTTAATACCAACCCAACATGAATATTATGTTACCTTAGCTAACCTTTTAAGACTGACCCAACATAAAGAAATCTGTTACCTTTGAAATGTAGACCTCAGTTCTATAAGAGAGCTCAGAGCTAAGAAAGTTTCTATTCTAAAAGTTTCTGGGCCGTGTTAATATCAGGCTAAGCTCAAAAAGACCAAAGCCCCTTGAGGTGTTCAGTGTATCGTTAGAGGGTGGGGTGGTCTCTCCTTACCTGTGTTTCTGGGTCGTCTGAACCCATGCTGGCTGCTCCCAGTTTGACCACGTCGGTGAGCTGGGTGATGGTCTTGGCTGAGGACTGTGCGGCCTGGGCTAGTCTGTCCTGGCTGGAGGCAGCCCCAGAAACCAGCATTTTAGTGTCCTCCACAAGAGCCTTAGCCGTTTTCAGAATGTTTTCTCTGAGGAACATGAGAGACATACAAACAACATCACATCACATCTGTTAACATGCACTGTACACTCACACTTTAACCAGCAGTACAGAGAGAGAGAGAGAGAGAAAGTGAGAGAGACAAAGAAAGAGAGACAGACAGGGAGACAAAGTCAGACAGCACGAGGGAGAATTTTCTGTGCTCTCTCAGAACACTTGGGCTTGCTTTCAGACATACAAAAGGGATTCAGGATAAAATTCAATGAAACTTAGGCACTACACACACACACACACATACACACACACACACACACACACACACACACACACACACACACACACACACACACAGAGCATCTTTATACAGTATGTGTATCAGATCAAAGTCAAATCAGGTTCTTTGTAATGCTCTGAGTCCCTGATGGAGAGATATAAAAAAAAAAAGTGAACTGAACTGAAATTGTTGCTAAGGCAGATATACAGACTCAAACTACCTCTTCTGGCACCAGTAGTTCCATCACAGGAACACCAACCGTCACTCCTACTTTGTTCATACAAATGATCGTTATTAGATTAAAACAACTGTAGCTCAGTTTTTAGCATTTTTAATTATAGAATAGCAGCAGCTCTGAGGTGAGTTGACGAGGTTACCTGTGGTCGGCGAACGATTCGTCGTTTTCGGCATTGAGCGTGCCTGCTGAGGCAAACATGATGGTGGTGTCCAGATCAGCGATGATGCCGGAGACGGAGCTAGCGGCCGTGATGCAGGCCTGCGTGCCCTTATTCCCCGCCTGCAATGCCGACAACACCATGGACACCTACAGAGGAAAGATTGTCAGAAACGCCACTTTGCCTTAAAATGTCTTTAAAATACAACAACATCTAATCTCGTATTTTCATTCTGTCGAAAAAAGTGTGAAACCCACTAATTGGCGCCATTTGAATCTCTTGAAATGGTCGCAGTATTGTTGCAAAAAGAGCATGCTCTCTAGTTTTAGAGACCACATTTTTTTTCTGTGATGATGTCTATTAAACACTCCAAAATGTGCTGTGCTGTGTGTTAAACCTTCCAAATGTGCAGGTTTTTTGTTTTACCAACCTATATATGTCAGATCTTGGCTAAGGAATGCCTGTCTTTGTGTCCCAAGCAGAATTCAGTCTCTAATTTGAAGGGACGGGCCAAACCCAGCAGGATTTCTGGGCAAGAACTCCGTGGCTCAGTTCTAAACATTTCAACCGTGAGCGTAGAACACACACGCTCTTATTTATTAAATTACACTTATATTTAAACATAATCCATTAAAATGAATGAAACCACTCTACACAGTGTAAAAAAAGTCTTGAATATGGCTTCAGGGACTCAGATACGATTATATAAGACCATTACATTCAGCATTGTTGAAATATGTACATTGTGTTGAATCAGACCTTCAAAATGAGAAACAGCTGGTGTTGACAGAGGTGGACGTGAGCATAAATTTCAAGCCCCACACGCTGTAAGCCCCACATTCACTTTGATTCATATCGCTTTTTCCAACGTTTTGGGTACAGATTAAAGTGAAATTTGTGTGTGTGTGTGCTTGGAGAAGGGCTTTTTAAAAGCTGGTGAACTGGAGGAAAGATAGAGTCTGGGAGACAGATGTCTGAGAGAGCTGCTCAAACAGGAGCTGACAGCAGGTAAGAGTGCATTAAAGCAAAGCCTGCTGCTGCACAAACATATTTAGAAAATGGATCTGAGAGAGTGTGAGAGAGAGAGAGAGAGAGAGAGAGAGAGAATGAGAAAGAGTGAGAGAGAGAGAGAGAGGGAGAGAGAGAAAGAGTTGAAAGAGAGGGACCGAGAGCTCACATACACCGGCCTCCCAGTAAGAGGCCTTTAACTGAATAACTCAGACCCCCATTTACATCTCTGTAGAAATCATTGTAGACCGACATGAAATCTGAGTGAAACTGGTTGACTAATAGGAGCTCTCTGATTAAAACTCAGTTCATTTACAGACAACAGGGACAAAGGAGTTATTTGGAAACATCATTAAAGGAAAGTACGAAATCATGACTGAGATAATCCTTCAGCAACACAAGGTCTACAAAGACATAAATGTGATTAAGCGGTCCCATTTCAACTAAACACGAGAGAGAAAAGAAAACTGTGTCACTTCCATGTTTCAATGAGTGTGAATCTCGTGCATTTTTTACCACATAGAGAGCTTGTGGGTCAGACCTCTGATTGGTTCTCCCTTTGACACACAGTATGGCTGGTGCGACACTGACAGCCAATCATTTCCAATGGAATCCTCTGGCAGCCAACCATTTCAAGTCATATCAATGAGAGATGGACAGTCGTCCACAATGTACAATGTTACATTCTCTCTCAGCAGAATGAGCCTTTTTATTTGAACAATACTATTCCAGACATTTTCCCAAACTCCAATACTGTAGGCTCAAGACATCTGGGAATGCTGCATTTCCAAATAACACACACATATTTTGTTACTTCATTGTTGTTTAACACTGTGCCCAGAGCAGTCAAGACAAACTACATCAGCCAGGAGTTCCGGCCTGTTGCTTCTGAACTCTAATCCTTAGGAACTACAGTTTTTCATCTATGTAGCCCAGCATTGCAAAATCGTATTTGACTAAACAAGGGACTGCTGATTAGCAGAGAAGCAGAATCAGCTGTGTTAGTTGTGAATTCTTTTTTTTTCTGTTTTGATCAGCTGTGTTGGGTGTGAATTCTTTTTTTTTCTGTTTTGTGGGTCCCTGGACCTGGAGCTGAAAAACAGAGTTTCAGACTGAATCTTCCTGTCACCAGACTGACTGTTTCAGTCAACAGTTCCTTATAAGGCGCTTTTCTGACCAAAGCCAGCCACCTCGCAAACTCACAGCCCTTTCACAAACAGCTGAGATCACTGAAGGCTGAGATAGGGTGTTCTCATCCTGGAGGGCTGGAGATCTGCCTAACCCTGACCTAAAGGATTACCACAGCACCCCAGAGGGCAAAAAGGAGAGTCGCCTCGTCCTTCGGCTGACCGGTGCGGCTTGGCTTACCTTCTCAGTGACTGCGCGGGCACATTCGATAAGCTCCCTCTTGGAGAAGCTGTCGGTGGGGCTCATCTGGAGAACCCCGGCCTTCTGGACCAAATAGATACAGCCGTGGCCCAGCTCCTGGACGCGAGACTTTATCTGGGCTCCCACCTGGAGAGAAACGGGTACCGGTTCATCAATCTGACAATCTAATTGGTAGAACTTTCCAACAGAGCCGAAAACGGAGTGCTTTCAGACCTTCACGTTCTTCTTCCAGACACTGTAATGTGGTGTTACAGCCCCATTTAGATTGACTGCCTCTCTCTTCTTATGTCACTGTTCAGTCCTCCAACTAAAAATGTTCTCAGTGTGTCTGAGAGGGCTCTGATGTCACAACACCATTAATTTCCTCACAATACAATCCATAGGTGGGTGGAACTTCATTATGGAGATCACAGCAGGGCTTATACGCATGTGTCTGTGTGTGTGTGTGTGTCTGTGGACGGAGGTAGACTGAGGATGAGGGGGTGGGTTTCAGTGTTGCTATAGTAACGGGGACTTCACAGACAGCTGCTTATGTAAAGGGTATTGATGAGAGTCACTAGCCACTTGGTCACATTTTCACTTTTCTTTTATTTAAATATTTCAAACCATGTTCATTGGAATGGTCAAATTCAAATTAACATGGTTTGAAAGGTCAATTGCTGTGTTGTTTTACTTAATCAATGGGCTCATGTATTTACTGAATAGAATTTAATTAATCTGTACCTGTACAAACATACTGCAAATTTTCAAAATGTCTGAAGCCCTTTGTTAAAGTGGAAAGACATTCTGGAGAAAAGTTCTGTGTTCAGAATACTTTGGCCCAGAGAATCTAGCTTTGAACTGCAGGATTTCTTTCCAGCTTCTGTACCAAAGTCAAGCCTTTTCTGGCTTTTGTACCTTAGTAAAGATTTTTAAATGTATAACACGTAATTCTGTTGCTATACGTGTGTGTGTGTGTGTGTGTGTGTGTGTGTGTGCGTGTGCGTGCGTGCGTGTGTATATGTATGTGTGTGTGTGTGCATGTGTGTATCTGCATGTTTGTGTGTGGTGTGTGTGTGTCTGTATGTATGTGTGTGTGGGTGTGTGTGTGTGTGCATATGCGCACTCGCGCGTGTGTGTTTGTGTGCGTGCATGCATGCATGTTATATGCATGCGGGTGTGTGTGTGTGTATGCGTGTGTTGTAGTAGTGATGCAGGTCACAGGCAGTGGGCAGGCTATATTAACTCTCACCTCCTGGGGCTCTGCAGTGGCAGCTGCGAGGCGGCCTTGCTGGGCCAGCTGGCTGTAATCCACTGTCACCTGAGAAGCCAGACTTCCCAGCTCCTCTGGACAAGTCACTGACTTAGTCATCTGTTTAAAGAGAAGACAACACTGTTGCAACACTGCTGCCACAGACCAGACTGAAATATACACACACAAACACGCACACAGAGGTTGCAGAGACAGCACATACTTGGGGTTCAGACACACAGACATACACACACACACAGGTAAAGCCTACAGGAGACACTGCTAAACACATGATGGCTGTGTACACATACATGTACACACTGAGAACACAAATGTGGAGCCTCCACACACACACAAATACATGCACACAAATTTCAGACACTTAAAATACTTAAAAACCAGAGCAGTGTTTCCTAAGCCTCTTCTCTGTTGCTTCCAGACAATTCATGTATTTATTCTATTCTAGCTAAAGCCCAATATTTATTTTATTCAAGCTCAAAATCCATTGTAAACTAACCATCATACCCTGAAGCTGTAAATCAGTAATGCTTGATTAGGGAAAGCTTAAATGTATAAAAAGGACAAAGATGTTTATAGAGAGATTTAGAGAGTGGGAAACACTAGACTTATTGAATAGATACAATACATATATGTCACAGACACACATACAGACACACAGACCTGTGTGTGTGCGAGTGTGTGTGTGTGTGTGTGAATCATACCGTGTGAATGAGGTATTGTTATCATTATGAATGAGCTGTCTCACCATCTCCTGTGCCGTCATGGCAATGGCTTTAGAGAATTTCACCATGGTGGTCTGGTAATCTACAAATGTGCCGTCAGGCTCCGGGGGCGTGCCTTCATCTAGCTGAGGAGGAAATGACACAACAGTTTCACTCAAACATTCATGTTTTACACACACATTCTCAGGAGAAGACACTGCACTGAGGTAAGATGACATGTGAACGCAAAGCATGTCCGAGCAATAAGAGAAAACTAAACCGCTGTGGCGTTTATGCTGGGGCAACCGAACTGTAGTACACATGGTGATATGATAATGAAGGATTACAGGCAGGAGGGACAGACATGCGGAGAGACAGGATCAGACATGGCCCGATAATGAGATGTGTGTGGACTCTGCTGCTGTCTCTGCATGTGAGTGTGTGTGTGTGTGTGTGACTGACAGCTGTAAACGTTGGTGTCGTGCTCCTGAGAAATCTCCTGCGGTTCTCTCTAATGAAAGACACTGTCAGAGAAGTCGTCGCACACTGCAGCACCGACCACAGACCGAGAGGGAATACAGCCTCAAGACCTGTTCTCAAGCCCCGTCTTTAACAATCTTATTGTGCATGGTCCCTTTAAGAACTTCTGATTTGAATATGTATGAGCTCTTAGTGACATCACTATTTCCAGCTACACCATGGTTCATGTCATCCATGCTGCATATTTGTGTGTTTGTTTTTGTTGACCTCACACTACCTTTCTTTCCATAAGAATGACTGGGGTTACATCATCCTAGTGCTGTTAGACTTAGTTATTAAACATTCAACACAGTTATGAAGATAAATAAGAATGTCTGGAATGGAATTTTTGACACTCAGTTATGATATAAAGGTTTTATGACACCCAGTGTTTAATCTACATTCATTCCTGTATGTCAAAGTGAGTCATTCAAACAGCTTGAATGTCAAATACAGTGTTTAATGTGCCAATTTTCCCCTCACCCGCCCCATGGCCTCTGCAATCGACTCCACCATGCCTCCAACCATGCCCCCCTCTGATGCTGCCTCGTTCAGGGTCACCATGATGTCATCCACCGCCTCCTTCATCAGCTGGGCTGCTTCAGCTATGGCATCGTGGGTATGGGCCGCCTGCTTGACATTATGCTTCAGTTAGTGTACGCGCACACACACACGCACACACACACCCGTACACACACGCAAGCACAAACACACACACACACATACACACAAAATAAATACCAAAATAAAAACTAATACAACACAAACCCACTACAGCCCAACTCTAATTACACAAAATGAGAAGGACACACCATTCACAGGAGACACAAGGGATAATGGATTCATAGCGTATCTGTTAATGTTGTGATGCACTGGACATGTTCGCAAAACCACAATTAAAAGCTGAGAGGAGTCTTGAACATACCTTTGGGTTTCCTCCTCCCTCTTTGGCAGCGTAGAGCATCTGCAGAGCAGACTCAGACAGGGTTTTAGTCTGGTCCAAAATGTTCATCTGCTGCTGATGGTCCTGGTGTTTAGACGCCAACCCTACAGACGCCACGATGAGAGGTTCAAAGTAGCTGGCCAACTGAGTTACCTAAGAGCAAACATAAGAGCCAGTCAACCATGGTAAAACAGCATGCTGACATACACACGTCTCAAAAAACAATAAATCTGTTTATGAACACTGAAACAGCCTTATGAGATTTATGAGTTTCAGTAGCTGGCCATATTAACTTTAGCAATGATGTGGCTCTCTCATAACCTGAGCCCAGTGGCCAGTATAATGTTGGTCTATACTAGCAATTACACACCTGATTCATGTAAAGTAAACACTAAATGAGTGAAATCAGCTGAGATACTCCAGGTGTTTTCTTTCACAAATGTTTTCTGCTGATGTCTAAAACTCTGATAAAGAAGATGTAAGAAAGACCCGCAAGTCCTTTCTTTGAGTGTTGAAACAGTGCCCCGGAGGTGACTGCACTGTCGTCGTGGTTACCTTGTGTCCCAGCTGGGCTGCCTCTCCCCTGGCTGCAGTGGAGATGGGATCGATGAGGTGTCCGATCTCCTGTACAGAAGAGGTCAGCTGCTCCTGGAGAGCCTGCAGCCATCAATCAAACTTACATCTCAGACACAGTCAACAACTGAACGCAGACAAGCATCGGCTGCAGAGTGTTTGTGCTCACTCACACATACCAATCAACATTTATGTAAAACCTGTGTTTAGTGCAGCGTCATATCAATTTATTCTGAAACTCAATAACGACTACGAATTGCATCTACAAGTGACAAATTGCTCTAACTCCAAATAATTACCATTATGCAAGTCACCACAACATCTTGTTAGCAAATGCAATGCGCTGATTAATGAGTTCCAATGTAAGCAGTGATCCATGATGAGGATACGGGGGGGGGGGGGGGGTTGTTACCTCCATAGAAATGTCGTCCCTGGAGGGTAGACTCTGACCCACGGCAGCTAGGGAAGCCTGTTCGATGTCTCTGATACACTTGTTAATGCTGTCGATGGACTGGTCACATTCTCTCTGCCCGGGGGCTTTGTCCCTACGACAACAGAGGCAAAAACACCGTTCGCTATTTATGCCCTTTTACATTCAGCTCCTTTGTGAGTTATTCCCATAGCATAATGCAAAGGGACGCTGTCTGAACCTGGCCATTGAGAACCTCAGGTTATTTCATTTTAAAAGTAGGCCTCCTGTTATTTGGTGAGCATCTGGGCCCACACACATACACAGACACTAGAGACAGTTGTGATCCAGTCAAAATTGGATGGATTGGGAGGACAATGAGTTTGGAGGGCAGCCAAACAAACAGCAATGAGGCTCTGTCAGCTGGAGGGGAAGGAGGGGGGGGGGTGGGGAGAAGGAGAGAGGGAGCAAGTGAGAGAGAGGGAGAGAGAGAGAGAGAGAGAGAAAGAGAGAGAGGGGGAGAGTGTTTACACCCACTAACTTGCACTAATCTCTGACAATTCATCCCTACGAAAACAAAACTCATGGAGGCAAGTCTAGCCACTAAACCCCAACCTTGCCCTGAAGCGTTCTCTCTCTCATTAGAGACAGACAGCCACTCGCTGTCAACTAATTTAAAGTCCAAAACAGTTACAAACAGGCTGCTACTGAGCAGAGCTTACAGAAATAGAAAGAAATCATTCAATTCCCCACTTTTCCATCACCAGCACAATAGTGTGGGGAAGAGAGCAGCAGAGTTTGGTAAGAGCTGGGTTTCCCCAAAAGCACTGGGCTGTTCAGCTGCCCATCATAAACATGGGCATGTTTCCCTAAACCAAGATGGCCATCTGCTTCCACATTAAACTGTAATTATCAAACTCACTCAAACTTACAGTTCTTACAAATCTCAATTTTAGCAAAGGTAAAGTAGCTAGGCAGTGAGTGTTACTCAAATCAATACACAAACAACCACTTTTGAATTCAACTGGTCAGTAAACCTTATAAAGTTACTGACTGATTCCTTTCTCAGATAACAGTATGTGAATGCAAAAAGGCTCAGGCTGAACATTTCTACAGGCATTTAACATATAGATGATTCACTGAGAGAAGAAAGGGTAAAGGAAAATATAAGTGTCTGGAAACTCTCGAGACAGGACACAACTGCTCATTATCCTCCCACTTCCAAGGTCACAGCAGGAAATATGAGAAAACAGCTGTTTCTGGAGCTGGAATTCTGCCACATAGAGTCACCATCATGACATCTCTAAGCAGTGTGTTTTATGGAAGTAGGAGTGAGTGGGAGATGATCCTGTACTCACCTGATGGCTGTGATAAGAGACTTAATGGAGTCGGAAACGGTGCGAGAGTGGCCGGCCAGGATGGACCAGGTGGGAGGGTCTTTGGGGTTAATTATGAGAGAGCGGGCGGTCTCCAGCAGCTGAGCGGAGCTGTCCAGCATGGCGCGGGCGGAGCGCAGGATTGGCTCCTGCGCAGCCGAGCCCTGCGATTGGTGGAGAAAAGATTTTGAATGACCAATCAGCAGAATGCTCCTCTCACAAACAAAACTCACCGATGATATATCATGTAACGGCACGTTTCCACCAGGAATCACAACAACGTATCCAGTGCATTCAAATAGGCTTAAAATATGACATTAGAACAAAAAAGGAATAAAAAAAATCACTTAATTTCTTTCACTTTAACTATATAAATTGTATAATCCAACACCTTTCAGAAAATGAAGTGTTTGATGGAAACATCAAACATACAAACATACACACCTTTAACCTTTATGCTCTCCCCTTAATGTTCCACACAATGAAATTAACAAGCCCTAGCTCCTAGCAGCTGCTCATATAAAGAGCTAGGCTAAAGGTTTTTGAGTACATGAGGAGAGTATGAAGAACGCTGTAAAACCAAACGAACCACGACTCGCTCGGAGTAAATCCCCGGCATTACAAAAAGAGGAAGCTGCAAACCACTAGTGATTTGTTCTTCAGAAATCAGGCGAGCTTCTTCCCTTAACGCTGTGTTAGAGACACTATTTCAAAAACGTGGGCAGGTGGAGAGCAGTATTCATGAACGCCAAGAAAGTAAATCAATGGTGCATTTTATCATAAAAAATACATTTTTTATAAAAAGAATTGCAAGATAGAAAGCTTAGTGTATAGTGGCATTCAGAGTGTAAGCTCTCTCGCTCTCTCTCTCTCTCCCCTACACACTCAGCCACACACACCAACACACCAACACACACACACACAGACTCACACACACACACACACACACGCAGAGGAGTCAGGAGCATAAATAATGCATTGAGGATAGCCCTGGCTAACATCTCACCTCATTGCTTATCTGTGCAGGAATGCTAGCAAACTCTGGGTTGGAGGCAAACGTGGACAGATTTTCCACAGCGTGTATGAGAGGACCTGTGGCAACACGGCATCTCTCTCGGTTCTCATCTGAAAAATCCCCATCCAAAGCCTGAAAGATGAAAGGAAAAAAAGAGGCACGCAAAGCTATGAAAAGGATATACATGTATACATACATCAACTCTCACAGAAATACATTAGAGCACACCTAGCAATGGGGTTGGAGAACAGCTTACTGTTAACATTTGAAAAAAGTAAAGAAAAAATCTTTGCGCCAGCTGCTATCTGAGTCATGCTCATTTTAAGACTTCACCTTAATGGTTTTGACGAGGTTGGCTGTGGTGTTGGCAACCTCTTTGGCTGACTGTACAAAATGTCTACGGGCAACGGGGTTGGCTGTTTTAGAGGAGGCCAGGCGACATGCGTTGCAAAGGGCTGATGTGTGCTTGGCCACGATCGTGGCAGCAGACAGGACCT